>NC_141920.1:37529439-37680954 GCF_057802395.1 Ceratotherium simum simum | reverse complement strand
TTTATTGCCATCTTTGGGGTTGATTTATTTGTTTTTCCTCCCTTCATTCCATTTTCCCTCTTCTACTCTGAAATTTATATCATCTCTTTCTATTCTTGCAGTGCTTACACTATAACTTTTAACATGCATATTTAACCTAACAAGTCCAAAGTCAGTTTGCATTTTTACTCCTCTCCAAAAAAGTCAAGACCTAAGAATGCTGTAACTCCAGTCACACATGTCTGGGCCCTGCTACATATCTGCCAGTGCTTTCCAGGATTTTAGTTTTACCTTGACTTTTATAAATCCTATAAAGTATCCATTTTTCTTGTTTAGCTGTAGCCACATGGTTATTTTCTTTGTTCACAACTGCCTGTCTCTCAGACATCTTTCCTGGGATTATGTCCTGCTTCCTGAAGAATATTCTTTGGAAGACTTTTAATGAAGTTTTGTGAGTAGCAAACTTTTTCAGGTGTTTATATGTCTGAAATGCCTTCATTTCACCTTCAAACTTGAAAAATAGAATACAGAATTCTAGAGTGACAATTATTTTTTCTCAGCACTTTGAAGAAATCATTCCAGTGTTTTGGCTTCCATTTTTGCTGTTAATTGATTGACTGATTTTTCAAAGGTGATCTGTCTTTCTTTTGACAGCCTTTAAGATCTCTTTTAAGTCTTTGGTGTTTTGGAGTTTACTACAATATGTCTAGAATCTTCTAAAAAATTTACCCTGCTGGGATCAGTTGGGCTTTCTTAAACCAGAGAATATATCCCTCACTGATTTTGGAAAGTTGTCAGTCTTTTTCACTTTGATTCCTGCCTCCAATGCCTTTTGCACTATTCTCCTGGAACTTTGATTTTTCTTATACCAAATCTGTTTTCTCCTCTCCTAATTTGCCAGGATCTTGCAAACCCTGACTGATACAATACTGCTACACTCCATTCCTGAAAAAAAAAAAAAACCCTAATTCCCACCAGCAGTATAACACCATGTCCACTTCCCCATACTCACATCGACACTGGGCAATATCAATCTTTACTTACCTAACAGGCTAACAGTCACAGTTCATTGCATTTTTACTTCCATTTTTTTTGATTACCAGAAAGGTCAAATTTTATTTCAGATGTTTAAAATTAATTTGTATTTCTACATGCCCTTGGTTCATTTCTATTAGGGTACATAACTTTAAAAAATTTTTTTTCATTGCTTTGTAAGCATGATTTTATAATAAATGCATTAACCTTTCATCTGAAAACATTTTCTTCCCTTCTTATCATTTATATTTTAACTTTGTTTATAGTATTTTTTGTTTTACCAAAGTATTTTCCACTTTTAATTAGTCATATACATGTTTTGTTTTGTTTTGGTATTGATATAAAGCCTTTCCCTATGACAGAAGGAAAAAAATCACTTACACTATCATTTTCTTATAATATTTTTATCTTATGTTTAAATAAAAGATCACAAACTAGTGGCCTACGAAGGTGCACATGGTATTATAAAATTTTCTGAATTAGTTGCATACGTTTTAAGGATTGGGAAAGGTTACATGAAAATATGGATTTTCAGCTTCTCTTTAAAAATCCCAATATGTGGCACATGGGCCTGCATTTCCACAATGGAAGACAGCGGCTGAAATTGGTAGAAGCTACTGCAAGCCGAGTGGGAGAAGGTGAGGATCATCAATAGCCACAGGACTGACGAGAAAGAGACACATTCAAGGGACACTTCAGAGATAGAATCAGAGACAGATTTGGTGGTCAACAATAAACACGTGCAGAGAGGGTGAATTCCAATGATGGTTTTTCTAGCTTTGTGACTAGGTGATGGTGGCTTGCTAAGGAACAGAAAGGGTGGGGAGAGCTGGTAAGATAATGAACCAAGCTTAAGAGAGAAGGACCTATGAGATATCTGGGTAGCAAATGGAAATAAGGTGTGGAGTTTAGAAGAGAAGTGAGGTCTGGAGACACATACTGAGGTAACTCTGGCCAAAGGGCAGAAAGGTCCACGGTGGAGCGCGTCAAGTGAGAAATGAAAAGGACTAGGACAGAACCAATGCTCGAAGGTCAGCAGAGAAAGAGGAGCCCCCAAGGAGCAGTCAGATGGGAAGAAGGATAATCAAGAGAGTGAAGTCTTGGAAGTCAAGGGAAGAGAGAGTTTAAAGATCAAATGCCAGAGTGCATTAGTAAAGGCAGAAACTGAACAAAATACTGAGAGTTGACAATTAAGAGGTGGCTGATAGCATTTTTGAGGTAGCTTCACAGTAGAAGAATGAATGAAGGTAAGAAAGAAGGCACAAAAAGGCAAACATCTGTTCCAGGAACTCTGCAAAGATGAGAAGCAGACAAAAGCATGGGAGCCTCAAGGGAAACTATTAAGTTAAAGGAAGGTTGTGTGTTCCTCTCATGCTACACTCCTGTTTTCGTTTCCCAGTCTTGTGCGGGCTTTCTCAATAGGCACCGTATCACCGATTTGTGGTGAGTACTTCATTGTGGCTCTGTCCTTCAGGACAGGCAGTCATTGCTCTCTCCTCTGATGCTTATGTAGTCTGTTTCTGTTCTATATTTTTTATTCAGCCTGTAACAAACATTCCTCTCAGTATTGTCACAGTCATTTGGGATTTGTATCCCATTTTACAAGGTGCTAAGTCTTCTGCCCATTTTTGATGCATTCACTCAAATCATGGATGAAAACACTAAATATTCCCAAAGTTTATCATCAGTCCTACTGTCTCGTCCAGTTATTAAATAAACCACTAGGAAGTTCAAGTAATTATCTACTAGTCTAGAGTCTTTCCAATTCCCGATCATGAGTCCACCGTCCATATCTAAATCACTTGGGGAATTTGAATCTCCAAGGGTGGGGACTTTTACAACTGTACGGATTCCTGTATCCTCAGCACCCGAGAACCTGATATAGACCTGGGGTGGGTGCCAGAGAACTGCATTCCTTTTAAAGGGCTCCAGGGGATTCTGATGCACAGTTCAGGTTTGGAAGTCACTGTTTTAAATCTTATTTTGTTGATTTACTGGTATGTTATAATGAAATTAGTAGCAAGAGTCTTGCTAGAGTAATGGTGGTACTTTACAGAATTCTTGGAAGACAAAAACAAAATGCAAGTTCTGTAAGTGAATATAAGAGAGAAATTACCCTAGTTCCTTAAACACAAACAAATAGGCCTTTAGCAAGAGTACTATAGCAACAGTGAAGAGGCATGGGGAGAAAGCTAATTTCTAAGGCACTCAAGGCCCAAACTACCAAGGCAATTTATGAGAAGCCAATGCATATTAGCTCAATTATTATCGCACCTCTGAAGGATTTCAAAGAACAGGTCACATGCCTTCTTTGTTTTGTTTTCTCTCTCTCTCACTCCCTTTAATTACCTGCTGATGTATCTTCTTACAGAAAAAAAAAATCACCACATACTTTTCATTTTTTATCTTACACAAGTCCTTTGAGTTCACATAAAATGTACATTATTTTGATATGTAAAAATAAAGTGATAGGTAGGCACTAACTTATGATCTTAATTAAGATGCTAAATCAGATCTTACATAGACTCAGATTAAAAAAGGAACTAACTATGTATGCTATGACTCAGGTTACTACCTTGATATTCTTAATTGCCTAAACAAGGCAAAGTTTAGAATATGTAAAGGGGTCTTTTTAATTTTGTTTTGCTTACATAGTATTTACTGATACATAAATACCAAATGAACAAATTTAAAATACTGATTAATGAAAAAATCATAAAAAAAAGAAACTCCATTTTGGTTGTATACACATTATTAACATGAAATCAAGAGAGATACAACCAGATGTCATGTGCTGCCCAATGAGATGCAACAGGAAATGCACCGCATCCACCACAAAGTATTCTTGCGCAAGAAACAACAACAAGGGACCTGACCTCATCAAGCCTGTGGATCTAACTACCAGTTTACTGGAAATACAGGGGCTGGAAGAAGATGTTAACACCATCATGTAGATGCAGCCAGCCAAACCCAAAATGTGGGAAATTCCAGAGGACACTTGACCCAGTTTCTTCAACAAGTAAACAGCAAGATAAAAAATCAGGAGGGGCGTTCCCATAGGTTCAAAGAGATATTCATCTAAGGTAAAGAGAATCAACCAAATGCAATGAATGTGTGGACCAACCTTGTCTGGACCCTGATTTGAACAATCCAACTATAAAAAAATCAAAGAGATATTCAGAGAAATCTGAGGATAGCCTATATATCTGATGACAGCAAGATTTTTTTTTCCTCAACGGCACTTCGATCATTAAAAAAAAACCTTATCTTTTAGAGCTGTATACACTGAATCACTTGTGTGTAAAATAATATGATGTCCAGGATCTACTTTAAAATAATTGTGGGGGGAGGGCAGGAAAAAGCAAGTGGGGGTATAAATGAAATAACATTGGCCATATGTTACAAATGTGACGCTAGGTGATGGATGTAAGTGGAAGTTCATTACATGATTCTATTGTTGTACATATTTGAAATTTCTAGCAAGTTTAAAAATGAAAGTGAAGATTCTTTTGAAGACAGCTTAATTTTTAAAAAGAAATTGTCATTTGATGAAAATATTCAAGATGATACATTTTTTTCTTTTAAATATTTGTGTTAATATCATTCTTCCAAAGTCTCAGAACGTAAGTCACGACTAAAGCTTGCTTTTCTAGGTAATTTGCCAACCTTGAAAATAACACTTTATGAGGAATGCAGAAATATTCTTTATTATGTTGTGAATTCTAACTATAACCTTTAGAATAATTTTTCTTAGTAGATAACAATTAAGAGGAAACCTAGGGCCGGCCCCGTGGCTCAGCGGTTAAGTGCACGCGCTCCACTACTAGCGCCCCGGGTTTGGATCCCGGGCACGCACCTATGCACCACTTCTCCCACCATGCTCAGGCCGTATCCCACATACAGCAACTAGAAAGATGGGCAACTATGACATACAACTATCCACTGGGGCTTTGGGGAAAAAAGGAGGAGGATTGGCAATAGATGTTAGCTCAGAGCCGATCTTCCTCAGCAAAAAGAGGAGGATTAGCATGGATGTTAGCTCAGGGCTGATCTTCCTCACAAAAAAATAAATAAATAAATAAAAATAATAATAAAAAATAAAAGGAAACCTAAACAAAAATGATCTAACAGGTGATTGTAAAGCTCTCATCTTCCTTAAGCCTCAAGTGAGCACACTATTGTACTTATAACACGAACAGTAACTTCATCTTGAGATTCTTTAACTACTAGTGGCCCCAGTTGAAAATATAACTGATTATAGGTATAGGTATAGATACAGATACATACAGTTTGCAGACCAAAGCCACAGCATCAACCCGTTAAGTATGGAGTAAAAACTGCACCATCCTTTAAAAATATAGCCTTGCAGTAAAAAGAGCACACCCTTCTAAAAACTGAATCTGGGGAATCTGGTAAACTGAGATAAAGGAGACCTACAGCTAAAAACAAAGAACCTGGGTAAAGAAAAAACATTTAAATACGTAGCTGAGCTCAAACGAAATGGAAATATCAAGGAAATACCAAGAACGGAGAGGGAAAGAGGAGGAAACCAATGGGCTGATGCTCTAACGGCTTATGGAGACGAGTCAGGTCAGACTACACAGGCAAGGACTAAAGCTGTAACCTGCCTGCATCCCAGTCCCCACCAACCCCCAGGAGTAGACCCTGGTCCACCATTCCACAAAAACCCCACTCTCTCGACTCGTGTGTTTTTCTTTTGCTGAACACTGAGAATTCACCATCCCCCGAGCCTCCACAACAGCCTCTCTTAACGTTTCATTATCCCAAATCTCCCAGCTTCCTGGATATCCATCCCATAAAACCACTTTTCTTCACATTCTTTCTCTACTACCACCTTCCAAATGCAAACCTTTTCAAGGTACCACTCAGCTCTCAGTCACTTAACTGAAGCTGAGGTTGTTCAGTCACAGTTCTCTCCTTTCTACATAGCAGCTTTCTATCTTCCTTTCTTTTATTAGAAGGTCCACATGGTCTGAGGCCTTTCCACTTGGTGTTTGAAAATACTAGACAATTTGCAGTGCTTTGGGGTCCTAGAGATCCCCGCAGCGTCCTGGGGCAGGCTGTGAGTTTCAAAGCAACGCTGAGCTAAGCAAGGGCATAAACGCATTGCATTCCCTTCTGCCTCACGCACTGCTCTGTCCTCCTCTCTTCTCTCCCTGGCGTTGTGCTTCTTGCTGGTTTACGATGTTTTTATCTTCATCTTTTCTCAGTGGCAGATCTCTCCCACCAACTCTCCCACATTGAGGTTCTACAAGAAGCTAAATATCACTTCCTCTCAGGGTTTTCCTCAACACCAGGCCCACCTACACTCCTGTCATCACCTCCTCCCGCTCAGCTTTGTCCTGTGGTCTACTCCGAGGGCCTGCTTTTCCCTATCCACCTGCACCCACACCCTTCCATTCTGCTGATTTCCATCATTAAAACCCGTTCCTACACATTGGAGCAAGTCTCACTTTTTCTCAGCACTCTTCTCCAAACACAGCTTTTCTACAAGAAAACTTTCCTGGGCTCGGGAAAAATAAAAGATTCCTTAGAAATGGCAGGAAGACTACCGTTGTTAAAGAAGCTTGGGCTGCACGGCTTTGTACGGGGGTTACATGTCAGTCATAGAACATAAAGTAAATACCACATTAAATACCACACTGATGATGAGCTGTGACTGAGGGAGCAGGTTGGCAGCAAACTGGCGTATATCCATGGAAGTGAGGCCTTCTACTAAGTAGGGATTTTTCTTTTCTGACCCTGAAAATGATCTCACTAGAGCAGTTATAGGGACCAGTGTGAACAGGAAATTGTTACATTTTTTTTTCATTCTGTCAAAAGCTGGGTGTTCCTCTAACAGTAATAATCAAACCACAGTCATCCAACTCATGCTACTTGTGCACCTAGTACATACAAGTACTATGTGAAGCCTTGGGTGTGCCAAGAAAACCGCCCTGCTCCTGAGGGACTCAACTGAGGTCAGAGGGAAAGAGACAGGGGTCATAGGACGATGGTTACAATGTAAGTGTTACAGGAAAGACAGGCATCTAGAACTGTGGATGCCAAGAAAGGGTGTGTCTAATTAAACAAGGGAGAGTAACAAACTAAACTGGGAGGAGGGAGATCCCCATGGAAGGGAAACATCCAAGCAGAGTCTGGAAACATCAGGAGGATTCTGCTAGGAGGACTGAGAATGGGACGGCACTGCAGACATGTCTGTGTAAAACCACGGACAACCCCTATTGGCTCCTGGGAATCTGGCAGGGTAGATACGGTTCAGAGTTCAGAATGCAGAGAAGGATAGGGAGGGATGGGGGATGAGGCTGGAGGGATAAGCAAAGGAGGTTGGACTTTAACTCAAAGTCAACTTTAAAAACTATAGTAAGGGATTTTAATGGAACTTACTGAGACCCATCAGCATCCCCAGTCATACCTTACAAACACTGATACTCACTGTGGTTTTTCCATTAATATGAAGACCTTGACTACAATGAGGATCACTTTTCTCTTCATTGATTTGGTTAAAATGGAATAATTAGAGTATAAATTTGTGAAAGGGTTTAATTTAATCTAAAATCCTAGAAAAAATCTTTGACGTACTTAATAGGATTTTATTAATTCATTAAAAATGGTGTTTATAACAATTTAAAATGATCTTTACACTGACTAGGTTAAAACAGACTTGATCCTGATTAGTAAAATGCCAGCTTTAACCCTGCTGGGAAGAAAATAAAACAGTTCTGTTAAAAGAATGGGAGGATGATTTAAAATTTACTACAAAGCTACTAGTACTGGCATAAGGACAGCCATGCAGAAATAGAATTGAGAGTCCAGAAATAAACCCTCACATTTACTGTCAAGTGATTTCCGACAAGGGTCCCAAGACAATTAAATGGGGATAGAATGGTCTTTTCAACAAATGGTACTGGGACAACTGGATATCCACATGCAAAAAAAGGAATTTGGACCCCTATTATCTCACACCATATACAAAATTAACTCAAAATAGATCTAAGATTTAAATGTAAGAGCTAAAACTATAAAAGTCTTAGAAAAAAACATAGGTGTAAATCTTTGTAGCTTTGATTACGTGATCATTTCTTAGACATGACATGGAAAGCACAAACAACTAAAGAAAAAAATATAGATAAATTGGACATCATCAAAATTAAAAACTTCTGTGTTTCAAAGGATACCATCAAGAAAGTGAAGATACAATCCATAGAAGAGAAGAAAGACTTTGCAAATCATATATCTGATATGGGACTTGTATCTAAAATATGTAAAGAACTTCTACAACTCAATAATAAAAAGACAACTCAATTAAAACATGGGCAAAGGATCTGAATAGCTATTTCTCCAGAGAAGATATACAAATGGCCAATAAGTACTTGAATAGATGGTAAATATCATTAGCCATCAGGGAAATGGAAATCAAAACCACAAGGAGATACCACTTCATGCCCACTAGGATGGCTGCCACCTAAATGACAGATAATAACAAGTGTGGGCAAGGATGTGGAGAAAATGGAACCCTCAGATACTTCTGGTGAGATTTAAAAATCACCTTGGAAAATAGTCTGCAAGTTCCTCAATATGTTAACCATAAAGGTACAAAATTACCCGGAAATTCCTTTCTTAGGTATAGACTTATGAGAAATTAAAACATATATCCACCCAAAAACCTGTACAAATGTTCACAGCAGCATTATTCATAACAGCCAAATAGTGGAAACGACCGAAATGTCCATCAACCAAACAAAATGTGATATATCCATACAACGGAATATTATTTGGCAATAAAAAGAAATGAAGCACTATGATAAATGCTACAACATGGATGAACCTTGAAAACATTATGCTAAGTGAAAGAAGCCAGTTACAAAGAATAGCATATTGTATGATTCCATTTATATGAAATGTCCAGAATAGGCAAATCAATAGAGACAGAACATAAATGGGTGTTTGCCTAGGGCGAGGGGTGGGAAGGGTGTTGGGAGAAAACGGGGAGTAACTGCTAATGGGTACAGGGTTTCTTTACAGAGTGAGGAAAATGTTCTAAAATTAATTCTGGTGATGGTTGCACAACTTTGTGAATATATAAAAACCACTGAATTGTATACTTTAAATGAGTGAATTGTATGCTATGTGAATTATATCTCAATAAAGCTATTATTAAAAAAAAAAGGATGGGATGAAATATTCTTCAGCTAAACGGATGAGAACTGTCAGTGCTCCTCATTCTTAAATCCCTAAATCAAATAGGAATAATGATGCTTTCCTCTACTTAAAATGGGATATTATGATCGGTTGATCATGCTGGCAAACTCTAAGAGGCTACACAGAAACAACGTTCCCCATCATTTTACCAGAACAGCTAATGCATCTATGGGCATGTGATATGTGAATTCCATAATTTTCCAACAGTAGGCCTCCCAGTCCTACAGCTATCCTAATTAAATTTCACTGGTGTCTTTTGGCCCATTAGAAAACCAAATACTACTACAGGCCCCCAAAGTTTATTCAGCCTAATTTTTACTTTTCTAAAAGGCTAGAGAAAAAAGATTTAATAAGCTAGAAATAGGAAAAAAAATGTACGAGAAAGCCTCCTCATAAAAGGACTATTTATAAACCCCGTATACCTTTGTTATTAAAAAGTTAGTGTTTTACTAAAATAAGGATAAACTTACACAATGCAAAAAACTAACAGTCTTCCAGAAGTTCACATTACCTTGAAAGGAAACCCAGAAGCTGTTTTATTTTCAATATATCTTATACAGAAAGATTTGCTAAGTGTTTCAAAAATGTTTTCTATTTAAGAAAAACCTTTACAAGTCATTCTTGTAAATAATGAGAATTTCTTTTCCCCCAAGGGAATAATTTCTACTTCAGTGTTTCTAAGAATATATAGGGTTAAAACCATGTAAAATAGATTTTCTCACAGTTGGGGGAGAGCAAAACACCACACATAGGAAACCAGACAGCTTGGGGGTCAAAACACTACACTTCCAGGTCAGCCTTCTGGTTGCAATTAAGTAAAATTCCTGCAAATATTTGTAAGGAAATCATATTTTTGGTGTCTCCTTTCAGTCCTTGTAACTTTTTATTTTCTTTAGCAGTAACTTATATTTGTGGGTATATACATATCTATATTATTCATGAAAGACACACAGAAACACAAAACATACACATTTATGTGCACGTACATACCCATCTGTGATCTCAGAATTGCAATTTGATCGTGGCCTCAAAGTTAAAACTAGCTTCTCTTCTAGGCATTCATTTTTTATTTTTGAGATTGTGGGGAATTAGTTTTGTTTGTGCTTAATATAGACACGGGTAATTTTCTCAAGACATTTCACAAAATACGTTAGGCAACTTTCCCATTAGGTTACATGGTTCACAATCAAATAGTTAAAATAAATTTGAATCCAGTTGGAGTTTAGGCTCTAAGTAATAACAGCACTGTGGTAGAACAACAAATATAAACGAGCTCCACAATTGAGTGTACCTGAGCAGTTATCAAATATGCCTCTATCAACTCCCTGGGAACAGCCCAGGGCCTCGCAGTGCTTCTCCAATACCCACCTCACTCAGAAATCGGTGGCGCATTCATTTAGAGACAATATAAATGTCTACTGTACCAAAGGGAGCAGATACTCCCAGCCCGGTTTATAGCAGTTATTACAGGGAGTATAAAATTGTTTTGATTATAATGTATTGAAATGATAAACTGAAAACAGTTAACGCCAAAAAATATAATTTTAGATTCTCCATTTTTATTCTAAATAATTAGAATAATTAGGGTGACGTGTTAGGGAATTTGAAAATGAAAGCTCTCTGGTTTTTAATCATCATTTGGGTTGTACTCCCTCAAATTCCCAAGATATTTAGTTAGCAAATCTCAGTCCCAAAGCGTTAAACCACAGTGTTATCTTACACTAGGGCTTCTTCATCGTCCTGTGTACCCTTCAGAATCAAAGGGTTCTTACGGATCCTTAATCTGTTAGATAACTACTATCTATTCATTTTCTCTGTCAAGCTTCCTGATGGCTATTAATATTGTGATGTGAAACTCAATTACTATGAATTTAAAAATCTTGGCACTGTGATAGGAGGGCCTGGCCAAAGGAAAAGAATGTAAAGGGAACAGACAAGCTGGTAAATGCTGTAGGCACTTCCCAGACATTGGAAGGCTACCGCTATAGTGTAAGGGACATGAAACTCCTGAGAAATGAACCGTACATGCCAAGGTAAACAGTTTCCACTACACCTTGTCATCCCACACATAAAAATTATATGCAACTCTGAGGAGAAAAGGCCACTGCTTTATGAGTAGGGGTAAAAAAAGAGCTTTCCTCATTAATATCTGTCAAACACAGGAGAGGGTGCCACTTTTTAAGATTTCATCTGGGATGTGCCAAAGGAAAGTACAGTCTTGTAGGGGTCTCACTATCTCTTTGTACTGCTCGTCCCTCATCCCAACACATACACAGGCTATGTGGCAGCCAAACCATTCATACAATATAAAGGCAGTCCCCCAGGGACCACATTCCCAACATGCTGGGATAAACCACAATTTTCACTGGGTGAACCAGGAGAACAAAAGGCCTTCCATCAGGTGGTCACCAAATATTGTGACAAAACAAACAGATCACCAAAAGAAAAGTTTTTCTCACCCCATTATCAATTTCAAGGCAGGCGACTTTCTCTCCCATGACTTTACTCCCACTCCTAGCAGGGTAGGAGTGCCACTCAGTTCTACCAGACCACCAAATGGGATCTGTCTTTGGAATATCTAGTAATAAACCTTCAGTCTTCATAGAGCTGGTAAACAGGCAGGGCTCTCAGCCAAATGGGACAACTCCTAAAAAAAAGTCTTGCAACCACCATTTGATGACAAAGATCTTTGTAGAATCCAAGAGTCCCAGGGGATTTGGTGAAGTTGTTTTGAACTCCCCAGTTTCAGAATATACAGAAATTTGGGAGCAGAAAGTCCGGATGTAAATGTGAACAAGCAGATACAAAAGTAATACTGAAGCTACATCACCATAAAAGCTCAACAGAACTGGCATTGTAACTTGAAACTAAGCAAAGGCAATACTGACTTTGTTTTATGAGGGAAAAATCACTGTCTTTCTGATGTGCAGGGTAGGAGGTTAAGGGAGAAGGGCAGGGTGGGAGAGAAAGCAGTTTACTCACAGGCCAGTAGGGTCAATCTTAGTAAGGTTTTCACTAACATTGAAAAGGTCTTCTAGGTGCTTCAAATTTGAAGTTCGACAACCTCTTGGTGTGGTGAACAGAATCCTAACCTTTTTTGCAGCTTTGTGCATCAAGGTTTTTTGTATTTTAATTTCTTGTAAAAATTAAAAAGTGAACAAAAGATCAGTCATTGTCAACTCTGGCAATGTCCATAACAAATGACTGTAACAAGTGGAAACATTACCCTGAAAAGTTTAGGGATTTTGTCTTCTTTCCATTTATTGCAATAAATGGTTAGTCAAGTCTCCCAAGTTTCTGAGAATGCAAAGCATCTTGCGCTGTCATTGCTGCTTTAGCACACTTTTGGTAAAAAGTATAAAACTTTAAGTTTTACAAATTGCCCATTCCTGGAAAAATAATCTTTGCCGAAACCGTGGCACATTCACCAGAGGGCTCACAGACACTTGCTTTCATTATTGCCCTTGTAAGCTTCTCATGTGCAGATGAAAGCCTAGAAAATATTTTGATTGAGTACATTATGGGAAGAAATGTAAATAATAACCAAAGCTATTTAAACACATGTGTAAAAAGAAAACACATGTTTCCCTCGCACCCTAGGACAGATCTAGGGAAATCCATTTCTATTTGTAAAGGGCTGTGAATAGAAAAAACAATGTCTAAATATTAAGAATATTTACCAGAACAGCAGATAACTGAAAATGTGTTGTGCCGTTTACAAAACCACACGAGTGCCCAGTTCCCCCTTCCGTTGTCCATGTCTGACTGGGAACGTTAGAGAACTCCCTCTATCGCTGCATCTGTGCCTGCAGGACAGTTCCGTTCCTACAGCTGGGGTGTAGGATGGGAGCAAATGCTACCTCCCCATGGGAATAGCTGATGCACGTCAAATATGACCGTTGAAGTGAACGGTACTTGTCAAGTACTAACTTGACAAGTTAAGTACTAACTTAACAAGTGGTACTTGTTAGTGGTACTATGTTTTATCAGGGTTTACAGTTGTTAGACGTACAGTAATTTTCATAGTTGTTAATGTGTAAGAAAAGGATGTTAATGTGTAAGGATGGTGTTT
The DNA here is from genome assembly GCF_057802395.1 of Ceratotherium simum simum. Taxonomy (NCBI): domain Eukaryota; kingdom Metazoa; phylum Chordata; class Mammalia; order Perissodactyla; family Rhinocerotidae; genus Ceratotherium; species Ceratotherium simum. The sequence continues at coordinate 37,667,645 of NC_141920.1, read as the reverse complement.
CAGAGCAGGTTTTCACTGTCCTATCTGAAAATGACTGATGGTTTACATGGAGGAAGGGCTGGACTCAAAGGGAAAAGTGTTTCACTTCCAAAATTTATTTTAAAAAGGAAAAGACCCTATTTTCAATGGGCTGGGAAAATAAATACAAACCAAAACAAACAGCACACATACAAATTTGCCCTCGTGGGGACGCTGGGGAGAAGGGCTCACAATCAGGCCTGTGTCTGAAGAGCAGAGAAAGCTTTCTTTGGCAGATACCACACGTCGGGTGTTGGGAAAAAGAGAAGAACATTTCTCAGACAGAGGGAAGAATAGGAAGAACTTGCTTGTTTTGGCGATTCTTGTCTTTTTCTTTTTCTCCTCTTGTTGTGTGAACACCCACTGATTTCCTAACATGGTGGTAAGGCGCCCCACCGCAGAATGCTGCGTGGGTGTCGCCAGAGAGAGAGGAAGCCTGGTAATTCAGCCCTGACAGTCGCAGAGGATGCCTGGGATGCCACAAAAGAATGAGCAGACAGCTACACGCTTTGGCCGGGGATTTAAGCTAAGATTTTAGAGGAGCATTCAGCTTAGAAGAAAAGCCAAAAAGAAAGCCACTGCAGACAGAAACCACAGTACCCAGGAAAATTTAATTTATTTTATGGCATTTTCCAAAGGACTGGGTTTCTTAGATGGTAACTGCAAAAAAAAAAAAAAAAAAAAAAAAGGTTGTAAGAATGGAATAAAAGGCAGTAAAAGCAAAAAAAAAATTTACTGCTCCACAAACACAAAAATGTAGTGAACCCCTAATATCTAGACAATGCATTGAGGTAAGTACTTGGAGCTGGAAGATGAGCTGTTTTGGAGTCTATTTCTCTTTCTATCTTGTGATCAGAGAGTCGAGGATATAAAATCTAAAACAAAGATACCCACATGGAATTTTAAGCACAACGTTGCTCCTGGCTTCCACATGGTTAATTTAAAGACAGCTTTGTTTTCATGATTAAAGAAGAATTTTATTAAAAGAGAAAACACACACGCATGCACGCACACACGCACGCACACACACGCACCATTCTCCCTAACAGGGATACTGAAGCAACGAAGACAAGCCAGACAAGAGACAGCGTGTTTTCATGCCGCCTCTGACACTCACTATCTAGCAACCTTGGGCAAGTTGCTTGAACTGAGTCTGGTTCTTCAGAACAAGAATCAAGAATACTAGCTAGAAAGGGCTGCCCCAAGGATCTGCCATGGGTATGTGGAAGACTCAGCATAGTGCTGGCACCTAGCACGTTGAAGTTCAGTAACAGGTAACTAGCAGGGATAGTAATGCTAAAGGCCACCGGGATGGGCTGGGGCTGGAGCGAAGAAATTTGCAGTCCTTAGCTGCAGAAGAGTCAGAAGATACTGCAGCTAATTTTACCCTGGGGTAAGATGTGGTTTGACTTTCCGAAATCCAAAGGAGAAAAACTATTTAATAATCTGTGACTCACAGAGCACTTTCCCCTCTGCCTTTTGTTGGAGGAGCAAGAGATGTTGCAATGGAAGCACGCTGCAAAGCCTTGGCAAATAAAAGTGACTAGTGAGGGGCCAGCCTGGTGGTGTAGTGGTACAGTCTGTACACTCCGCTTTGGCAGCCCGGGGTTCGCAGGTTTGGATCCTGGGCACAGACCTACACACCGCTCATCAAGCCATGGTGTGGCACCGTCCCACACAGAAAATAGAGGAAGACTAGGCCGGCCCCATGGCTTAGCGGTTAAGTGTGCGCGCTCCGCTACTGGCGGCCTGGGTTCGGATCCCGGGCGCGCACCGACGCACTGCTTGTCCAGCCATGCTGAGGCCGCGTCCCACATACAGCAACTAGAAGGATGTGCAACTATGACATACAACTATCTACTGAGGCTTTGGGGAGAAAAAGGGGGAAAAAAAAAAAAAGAGGAGGAGGATTGGCAATAGATGTTACCTCAGGGCCGGTCTTCCTCAGCACAGATGTTAGCTTAGTGGCAATCTTCCTCAAGCAAAAAGAGGAAGATTGGCAACAGATGTTAGCTCAGGGCCAATCTTTCTCACCAAAAAACAAATAAACAAATAAATAAATAAATAAAGTGGCGAGTAGAAACAATAATTTGCTCCTTTATTTTTTCCAATGCTTGGCTCCTCCTGAGTGACAGATTCCACATTGGGTGCTGAAGAGGGCAAGACCCTCTCCCTCCGGGAGGCAGGGAACATGAGTGCTCCTACTGTCCAGGGTGGACGAGGCACATGGGAAGGGGAGGGGCAGCTCCCTGAGAGAAGATGCATGGAATCAGATAAGGCTCCTCAGGCAAGTGATAGGTGAGCACAGGCTTGCAGGGGGATAAGGAGCTGGCCCAGCAGAGTGGGAGAAGAGAGTTTCAGGGAGAGGAAGCAGCATGTGCAAAGGCCCTGAGGCAAGACAGCATAATGTTCTGGGGCCTGTCAGTCAGTTAGGGTACAGTAACAAGCTGATAAATGATCATGGAAGCTCTCCCAGGGTTACCTAGCCAAAGCCATCTGAGATCAATGACTCCGCTCCCTCTAGGGGAGAGTGGCTCCTCCTGAACTCAGCTTCCCACAGTTCCAGCTGCAGGGCTGCCGAAGTCTCCAGGTACTGGGCAGCTGGCTTGCCCAGCATTTTCCTGAATAGCCAGACTGCTCGGTACCCGAATCTAGAACTAAAACGTTTACTACTCCCATCTCCAGAAGATAATTTTCATGCTTGTTCAATGAAAAGGGTGATCAGTGGGAGAACTGGGGTCCCTCTGCTGGAACACAGCCACAAGGTATATCGAGCTGTACCCCAGCCAAGCACACCTAACTACAGGATGCCAAGAGAGCAGAGGATCTGCATGTGTGCTGATCTGTGTCAGAATGCCAGCCTATGCCACGTGATTGCCGCATCCTCCCCAGAATCCTCTGCACAACGGTGGGGGCCCAACATAGGGACGACACTGCTACCAGGGCTGTTTCTGAGTGAACAGACACCTTAGGGGTGTCACTCCTTAGGGAATGAGAGCTAGGTGCTGGGAGGGCTAATGACCAGGTCAGACATGGTGTCTGTAGACTACCAAAGCCCAAGAATGGGTGGGTCACCTGGTGATACAGAGGCCCAAAATTTGCAGCCCATAGCTACGCAAGTCACTTGGTCCACTAGAGGGCCATGACCAATGGCAATCTTGGTAGGAACCCTGTCAGTGACTCAACCCACAGACATCTTTGGCTTATTGGTGAATTGATATGTCCATAACTCCAAATAAAATGGAGAACATACTTAGGCCCTACCTAAACTCTATGTTATGGGCTGAATTATCTGTCTCCAAAATCCCCACACTGAAGTCCTAACTTCCAGGACCTCAAAATGTACTGTATTTGGACATAGGATCTTTAAAGAGATAAATAAATTAAAATGAGCTCATTAGGGTGGGGCCTAACCCAATATGACTGGTGTCCATATAAGACAAAGAAATTAGGACAGAGACGCATACAACAGGAAAACCATGTGAAGACAGAGAGAAGAAGGCCATCTGCAAGCCAAGGAGAGAGGCCTACAAGAAATCAATCCTGCCAACACCTTGATCTCAGACTCCCAGCTTCCAGAACTGTGAGAAAATAAATTTCTGTTGTTGAAGCCACCCAGTCTGTGGGATTTTTTTGTTATGGCAGTCCTAGCAAACTAATACACCGTATAGTAGAAAAAAAATCTAGGTCTGGTGACCAGGGGCCTGACTTGGGCTCCCTTGAAGGAGAGCCACAGGCTCTTATCCAGTCCCCAGGTTTGAGTCAATTCTCAGACCCATATCTCCTTGAACGGAGAGCCAGGCATCCCTCAAGTAAGGACTCTTCAATAATATTGCAAGTACATTCTATAAATCTTCCACTTGGGACCTGCAGCTGTTTACTAGGGTACCTGCACAATGAGAAAAGGAAATACCCAGGACTTTTGAGGATGATTCGACACTGGCTCTGAGACAATGCTAATTCTTGGAGTTCCTGATTGCCACTGTAACCCACCAGAGGGTGGTAAACAGAAACTTGGCTTCAATTCACCTCACAAAGGGCCCAGCATGTCTGTGAAAATCTGTAGTTATCTTCTCAGTTGTTGAGTACATAACTGGGATAGATTTGCTCTGCAACTGATAGAATCCACACTTGGACTCCAGGTCTCATGGAGTGAGTGCCATTATGTAATGAAGGGCCAGAAAGAAGTCTCTGGAGTTCCCCCTCTCCACCAAAACCCATAAACCAAAAGCAATATTGATCCCTAGGAAATTAAAGAGACTATGCCACCATCAAAAACTTGAAAGGTCCCAGAACATTTTTTCATATAGTTTTCATATTTAATTTGCCTCTTTGGCCTAAGTAGAAGATAAATGGGTCTTGGAGAATGACAGTGGATTAATGCAGGTTTAATTAGGCAGGGATTCTTCTGGAGGTGGTCTCTCAGCTGGAGCACTATAGCACCTAGCATCAGCAATACAGAGCTGGTAAAATGTGGTGTTTCTATCCCACTAGTAGAGAACATAGAAGCATATCCAGTGCTAAAAGTTAACGAAAACTATGGCAACCTCATAAAAACAGGCCCACTGACGGCTCAAATCCCTCAGTAATGAAGGTTTGGATCACTTTGCCAGGTAAAGAATCCTGATCAGCTGTGTCACTGGCTAAGGACAAAGAGCATATAAAATAAATATTAGAGGAGGGAAGATATAAACACTAGCTATTTATTTCGTGTAACAGGTTACTAAAGTTAGAATGATAGCATCTTCCTATATTATCTTCCTTGCTGTATCATGTGTATGTTCATATATTAACTAAGTTTTTTGGCTTTCTGTTTCCTTACTATTTTATTCAAGGTATGTTGGCAATAGTTAACTTTATAATTTAGCCAATAAGTTACCAAATACAGGCTGTGAATGAACTAGAGGAGGAATAAACATCACTCAGAAATCCTGGTCTTGGAACTAGGACTTGAGACTTTGAGTTATCCTTCTTGGAGGAGATGCTGAGCACATTTCCACTGTAGTTGGGAGAGTTGTATAGTTGGCACTAGCTTGTTGTTATTGTTTGGAAGTTTATGGAAGAGGAGAATGTCAGTGGATATTTGTAACTTGTGTCCACCCACCCAAAATTTTTGACCATCCTCCCTGTGTTTTGGTAACTCCCTTCATTTTATATGTCTCACTTTTCCAAAGTAAAAGCCAAATATTTTATATCTCCTGACTCACCTGCAACTAGGGTATGGCCATGGATCTAGTTTGGCCTTGCAGTAGGCTCAGAAGGAACAGCCCCAGGCTGTGGCACATGCTGGGCAGTCAATCTTCCGCAGGCTGGGGCAGAAGCTGATACGCGGGCCTGAGCATCGCAGACAGCAGCTGAAATGGCACACGTACCAAAGCTGTCTCCATCTTGTGACTGAGGCTGTGCTGTCTGTGTAGCTTCAGAATGGGCTGTGTGGCCCTCCCACAGGTGGATCCTGTGAGCTACTTAATATCTTTAATCAACTTCTTCTCTGCTGAAGAGCCAGACCCTCTGGCTAGTCTCAAGCAGAAACAAAATTAAATCAAGGATATTAGGCAAGTAAAGTTCCTGACCACAAAAGGTTTTGTGCTGGAGACTACCACATTTTTGTTTTCAAAAGGTCACTTTGGAAGGAGAGATGTGAATGAATTGGAAGGAAAATCAGGAGGCTGTGGCAGGAATTCAAGAGCTGATTAAGAAGGGCCTTGACTAAGGCAGTGACAAGGGGAAAAAGAGAAAAAACTAAGGAGAAAAAGGGCAACAAACCCAATACAAAGGTGAGAAAGGGCTGTAAATATGCAGTTCAGTCAATAAACACATAAAAACAGAAAGACAATTAAAAATCAAAGAGCATGGGATCTTCTTTTTTGAATTTTCGCCTGTCAGATTGGCAAAAATTAAAAATACTGGTAACACCCAATCTCAGTACGGCTAAGGGGGAAAACATTAATGAGGTAGAATTGACAGGAATTGACAGTGAAGTCTTTAAAAAAAGTTTCTTACAACACTCTTTTTTACTGAATCTATTGAAATAACATTTCAGGCGACCTAATAAAGATGAGGCTATTGGCAAACGGCTGTGCTATGCCATTCACTGATTAAGTTTGTGAACACTGTGTATTCCTTTATGTTGCATGATTAAGGAAATGGCCTCAAAGCCATTTATGCTATTTTTTATAAAGAAAACTCAGAGTATGAAAAATATTAATTTTATTGGAGTAATCAGCAAAGTTACCAGCCTTGAGACTTCAGCTCACCCAGCCTCACGTTAGATGTCTGTACCATGATGACGTACATTACTGTTACACGGATCTGGAAATGGAAAAAGGTAAGAACCTCGTGCAAATGAGAGACGATATCCAATTTACACAAAAGTATAAATGACCCACATTCATCCAAACCACCAACACAGAGACAGCAATTCTTTCTCTTCTCAGGGAACATGAGACACAGAACTGAATACTGAGGAGGAAAGGGGCAAGGCCTTACAGTTAGTGGCATTGAAATTGCTTTCGAAAAAGGCATTTAAATAAGATTATGGGAATAGCTGAGAAGAGGCAGCTAGATAAGTGTCTATTGAGATGTCTTTGGCTCTGAAGAAAGAGTGAAAGCGTATATTCAGTTTCCATTTTTAATGATGCTGTTCATAAACAATATAAGATGGCAGTACATCATTGCATGCACCCACTTCATCCCTGCAGGTGTGCACAGCCTAGAAGATGATGAACCTGGGTCATCTGTGAAAAGCAACCTTATGTAGAGATAGGTGAACAATGCTCTTACCTTTAGGAGATTAACAGTTTAGTATGAGGTTAAGCACTTATAACCAGAAGCAGAGTTATCTGTCTATGCTCTAGAGTTAAGCAGTAAGGTAATTTGGAGAAGAAAAGAGGCTCTGGAAGTGGCAAAAAATCAATCTTTACCACTAAAGGGGAGTGAGAAAGGTAGCTAAACTGATTATAAGACAATTATAACACAATGTGACAAATGTTATAAAAGTGTTAAGAGCCAGAAGAGGGGAAACTGAGTAAGACTTTGGAGAAGTAATATTTGAGTTGGGTCTTAAAAGTTAAAAAGGAGTTTTCCAGACAAAAGAGAAACCTGTAAATGTATAGGTACAGAGATATAAAGAATGTAGCTCTGCAGGAAATAGGAAAGCGAGAAGCAGGAGGAGACAAAGCAGAAAGTCACGGCAGGCCTTGACTTACTAGGAAGAGGAAAGATACAGCCATGTATGTAATTTCACCTGTACAAACATTTATTAAGTACCTACTGCAAGCCAGGAAATGTGCTCCATGCTGGAGATAGAATGGATAACAAAAGAGGCAGACTTTGTCTTCAAGTGGCTTACACATTTGCAGAGAGAGAGACATTAATCAAATGGTAGAAACAAAAGTTCAGGATGCTCATGGGCCTATAACAAGGGGACCTGCCGACAAGATAAGCTTCCCTGAGGAGTGGACTTTGAGCAGGGAGCTGAAGGAGGCATAGGGGAAGGGGAGGACTAGCGCTCCAACATGGGCAGAGGCCCCAAGATAAGCAGAAGAATGGAGCTTTGGAAGAAAGGAATTAAGTCTGCTGTGGCTGGAGCAAGAAAGAAGGAAAAAGTGGTACAGGATCAGGCTGGGGAGGCAGCTACCCCAGAGATCTTGGCCTTCATCCTGGGAGCCCTGGGGAAATCCTGAAGGGCTTTATGCAGAAGCACACAAGATCAGACCTGTGATTTTAAGGGATTATACCCACTGAAGTGTTGACAGCAGGTGGGCATAGGCCACAGCCAGCAGATGCAAGGGAGCCAGCTAGGGAGCTGCTGTGGGTGTTCAGGTGTCCAGGCGAGGCAGGAGCATGGACCCGCTGGTGGCAGCAGAGAAGGGGACTGGCTAAGGTGTGAACATCAAAAGACATTCTCAGTTAAAGGTTAACTGTTATCAGAAGCAGGAAGGACAGGGAAGATGGCACTTTCACACCAAGTTTACTTTCAAAGAGGGATACTTCGCACAGCTTTTCCCCTACAGAGTGAACACAATGCTGCATGAGCATCATCCTGCCTCCCTCTGGCAATCAGCTGCACTACTTATCTCACTACCAGGAAGCCCGGCATTCATCCTGCTACTGGTCATTTAAGGCTCCATGAGGCAAACAGAGGCTTCTCCTTGTTTGTGCTTGTTCAGTTAAACCAAGTAAAAGGCAAATGACAAACTGAGAAAAATCATTTGTAACATACAAAGCATTAATATCCTTAAGGGGCTCTTACGAACCAATAAAAATATGAACTTTAACCTAGAACTACTATAAAGAAATTGAAGTTTGCAAATATGTATATCATCAGGATACTCACTGGACCATTGTCTACAACAGAGAAAATATTAGATGCAACCTAAATGTTCCACCAATAAATTAGAGTATGGACGTTTAATGGAATACTATGCAGTCATTAAAAATGGTGATGTGGATCCCGAATGGTCAAAACAATCTTGAAAAATAATAACAAAGTTGGAAGACTCACACTTTCTAATTTCAAAACTTACTACAAAGCTATGGTAATCAAAATAGTGTGGTACTGGCATAAAGACAGACATATAGGGGCCAGCCTGGTGGTGCAAGCAGTTGAGCGCGTGCACTCCACTTCGGTTGCCCGGGGTTCTCACAAGTTCAGATCCCCGGCACGCACTGATGCACTGCTTGTTAGGCCATGCTGCAGAAGTGTCCCACATAAAGTGGAGGAAGATGGGCACAGATGTTAGCTCAGGGCCAACCTTCCTCAGCAAAAAAAGAGGATTGGCATTGGATGTTAGCTCAGGGCTGATCTCCCTCCCAAAAAAAAAGAAAAAAAAAAAAAAAAAACAGACAGACATATAGACCAATGGAATAGAACAGACAGCCCAGAAATAAACCTAGACATTTATAGTCAAATGATTTTTGATAAAGGTGCCAAGACTATTTGATGGGGGAAAGGATAGGCTTTTCAACAAATGGTGCTAGGACAACTGGACATCCACCTGCAAAAGAACGAAGTTGGACCCCCTACCTTATAACATATAGAAAAATTAACTCAAAATGGATCAAAGACCTACATGTAAGAGTTAAATCTATAGAACTTTTAGAAGATAAAATAGGGAAAAGCTTCATGACATTGGATTCAAGCAATGACTTCTTGGCTATGACATCAAAAGCACAGGCAACAAAAGAAGAAATAGATAAATTGGCTACATCAAAATTAAAAACGTTTGTGCATCAAAGGACACTATCAAAAGAATGAAAAGGCAACCTACAGAATGGAAGAAATATTTGCAAATCATATATCTGATAAGGGATTAATATCCAGAATATATAAAGAACTCCTAAAACTCAAAAACAAACAAAAAAACAACCCAATTAAAACATGGGCAAAGAACATAAACAGACATTTCTCCAAAGAAGATATACAAATGGCCAATAAGCACATGAAAAGACGGTCAACATCACTACTCATTAGGGAAATGCAAATCGAAACCACAATGAGACACCATTTCACATCTATTAGTATAGCTATTATCAAGATAATAGAAAATACATGTTGGCAAGATTGTGGAGAAACTAGAACCCTCATGCATTGTTGGTGAGAATGTAAAATGGTGCAGTCACTATGGAAAAACAGTATGGCAGTTCCTCAAAAAAATTAAACGCAGAATTACCATATGATCCAGCAATTCCACTTTTAGGTATATACCCAAAGAATTGAAAGCAGGGACTCAACCAAATATTTGTACACCAATGTTCACAGCAGCATTATTCACAGCAGTCAAAAGGTGGAAACAATCCTACTACCGAAGTACTTCATTGACAGATGAAATATATACAAATATTTGTATTTATTTACTTACTAGTAGTTACCTAATATATATAAGAGTAGAATAGCGGTTGCCAGGGGCTGGAGGAAGGAGTAATGAAGAATCATTGTTTAATGGGCAAAGACATTCAGTTTGGGATAACGAAAAATTTCTGGAAATGGATAGTGGTGACGGTTCACAACAATGTGAATGTACTTAACACCACTAAATTGTATATTTAAAAATGGTTAAAATAGTAAATTTTATTTTATATATAGTTTACCACAATAAAACTAAATTTTTAAAAACGGTGATGTATTATTTTTTTTTGATGAGGAAGATTAGCTCTGAGGTAACATCTGCGCTCATCTTCCTCTATTTTGTATGTGGGACACCACCTCAGCATGGCTTGATGAGCGGTGTGGTGTGTAAGTTCATGCCCGGGATTTGAACCTGAGAACCCCGGCCCACGGAAGTGGAGTGCATGAACTTAACCACTACGCCACGGGACGGGTCCCTGTGATGTATGTGTTCTAAAGGACTTTTATATTATGTAAGGTGGAAAAAATAGATTACAAAATTATATGTACAGAAATATCACTTTTCTGTTTAAAAACAAACTTTTTGCTCACATGAGCCCAAGAAAGGCTTCGATTTTCATCTTGAGGCCAGAACTGTGTTCCCCATCTGTGAGAGAGGCTAGGAAATTGAGTCTTTAGCTTTCCTCACTCAGTAGGAGAGGAAAGCAGAAAAGGACTAGTTGAGGATGGGTATGGACCAAGCCACCTCCACATCAGAGATGGAGGTCTTGGAACCTTCCCTGGCCCTTTTCCTTTTGTACCAGTCAGATTGTGAGACTAGCCAGATCTGCTAGGGTACAAAAAATGCAAGCTCCTATGGCTTTTCTCAAGATTTATACTACTACTAAGTGAATAACTTGAAAGCATCATCTAATAGAATATTGTCTTGACTGAAAATTCCATTTGTTCAAGGCTTTCAGTTTGGGGAAAGTTAATGTCTGTCTACTTAACAGCTGTGACCGGGTGAACGCTTCAGATCAAGTATGCCTTTAAAGGGGGATACTTAACACAATTATTTTCCTAAAAAGATGTTGCACTGGCATAATCTAGTTCACAGCAGTGCAGCACTGTCCTCTGAGGATTAACACGAGGTTGACTGTATTTGTACCACAGAGTGCTATGAAACACTGACCTGACGTAAAAAAATTAAAAACACAACAACAACAGAGTGGAAAGAACAGTGGGCTGGGAGTCAGAAGAGCTAGGGCTAGGGTCAGGTTCTGCCACTTGTCACTCAAGTACTCTTTCCTTCAACATATCACTCAATCTGCATATCAGGCACTGGGCTAAGTACTGGGAGGGGGGCGAGGATGGCCCAAGAAGATGTCAGATAAACAAGATCACCTCTGTCCTCAAGAAGATGATCTTTTACTCAGGCAAGCCCCTTAATCTCGCAGATCCTCAGTTTCTTCACCTATAACTCAAAGACATTACCATGCTCAAGGGTTATTAGGAAATAGAGTAGGATATTTCAACCTCAGTGCCCTGGACGTTTTGGGCCAGATAATGCCTTGCTGTGGGGGGTGGGAGGCTGTCCTGTACACTGTAGGATATTTAGTGGCATCCCTGGCTTCTACTCACTAGATGCCAGTAAGCTCCTCGCCATCCCTCCCACCCCAGTTATAACAACCTAAACTGTCTGCAGACATTACCAAATGTCCCCAGGGACAAAATCACCCCCAGCTGAAAACCTCTGAAATAGGGTGATATATAGGAAAGCATTTAAAAGCATAAAGCCCCAAATCAAGTCAGTATTAATGTACATACATTTGAAAGACTACTTGTCAAAAAAAAATCTTTTAAAGAATTTACAGTTTCCTTAGGAATGCTTTATTTTCTATTTTTATATATTTTGCCTACCATTAAAAGCCCTTCAGGGCTTTTTGGTTAATTTTCTTTAGAAACAAAGCATCTTCATTATAACATATTTTCTAAATGTATCACTCTACTAACATGACAGTTAGAGTCAAACATAATTGCCATCTCTACAAAGCAGAAATTTTATCCAAAATCAAAGTACTCTGTGCCTACCTTTTAAGGACAAGGGACTGGATCTTGTGAATTCTGTATTAGACGGCCTGTGCTGTTTACGAACCTCCAAGTACTCCTTAACTCTTGAATCAATGGTTTCTTTTAACAGTAGACAGACTTCCTAAAGTAAATATAAAATTAGATATAATTTTCTAACAATGCAATGCAAAAAAAGTCAACATCATGCACATTAAAAAGTCAAAGCTGAACATTTTGTTTGCTTTTTTATTTAGCTCTGAATGCTGAAAGGAATGCTATCTGTGCTCATGGATAACACAGCAGATTTACATTTGCTACTGAGGTCTATTTGAAACCATAACGTTGGCTCACTCTGTGATCTGAGAAACTCACTTAATTTCCCTCTGCCTCAGTTTCACATTACTAAAAGGAAGACAGAAACACTTGAATGTGAAAATTAGGGTGACGTGGTGACAAAATCAGGGAGGTAATGACTGGTTTTGTATAAACATCAATCAGTTGTATTGTGACAAACAGAAGAGAGAAGTCAAATAGAACCAACACCGGCTGGCAGCAAGGCCCCAGTGAAGTGCCCACTGTGTCCAGACAGGGGACTGTGGATGAGGGAAGCAGCCGGGAGCTAGGGCATAGTCAATGGGAACCCTGACCCCGACTCAGTCAACAGGGGGCAGGCCCCCACGGTTTCAGTGGACTGCCATCATGTGGGGATACAAGACACAGCGTCATCAGATCTTCTGATTTGTTCAAGAAGAGCCAGAAACAGTGATTTTTATACAAATATTTCTCATCTTTCAAACTTGGTTCAAAAAACTTTTTTACTCTAAACACCATCATTCATTAGTTTCTGGCCTCAGGTTTACAAATCCACATACTAAAAAAGGAACAACATTGAGTAGTGGGTTGAAAAGAGAACTAAAAATCAGTAATCAGATTTTCTTCTACACTCTTGTTGATGATACCGTATATGCCCATTTGCTTTTGTGAAAACTGCACTATATTCACTTATTAGTGGTGAAAATAATTTAACTTCTCATAGTTCTCTAAAGTAGATTAATATTTATTAGGCAACAGAAACACAAGGTTTTAATTCAATGTCAATATACCATACCACTAGCAAATTTATGGAGCAGTCTATTGTTTTATGTATCAGTGTTATGTATAAAAAGAAAAACAAAACTTGAAAAGTCAAACCATGCTAAAGTGCGTCCATTTTAGCCACACTACCAAAAAAATGTAACCTAATGTACGGAAAGGAAAAAATTGCACACAAATCTAAATTTCCTAACTGAGATTAAGAAGTGATGCGTAAGGATTGCTAATTCTGGTTCAATTCCTCTGCAGAAGGCTCAGAGTTGCTGAGGTCACCTCAAACCTGTTTCACTGGTTTCTTGCAATGCCATCTCAGGTTGATCTCTTAGAATCTTCATAAATTAAAGTGAGAACAAAGTTTTAAGCTGCTTAGAAGGGCAACGAGAGCCAAACTTCTCTTTTGTTGAAAATATATGTACTCCTCAAACAGTATAGAAAACCCTAGATTTAATTCACAAATGTGAGTTTCTAGATAAACTCCAAACTCTGGTCTCCTCTCTCCTGCTCTCATTTTGCAGCCCAAAGATGCAGTGCCTTGTGGAATATAGGGATATCCATTTACAGCTGAGTATTTTGGCATTGTTCACACAACAGAAAGGCAGCCTTGCCTCATACTGTTGTTTTAACAATTAAAGAATTTTGCTTCACATGCAGGGTTCAACTATGACTGAGCTAGAAAATATGTGAAAGACATACATGGAAACAAGGATTGTTAAAATTTGGCCACAAATGCCCTATATGGCTAGAACTAAAAATAGTAGGACAAAAATAAAGCAAAGAACCATACACATAAACTTTCTCCCAATAGTTACGGGGTTTTCCTTCGATGAGTCAGGTTTGACAAATGGAAGGTGGATCATGTGCAATGTGGTCAAGATACCCTAGTAACTGACCACAGCACACTGAGCGCAGCACTCTCTTCAGAACCCAAGCACTGCGAGAAAAGACAAATTCCCAGCTACACTGAAGGGGCAGACGAGAAGACCAAGTTAAAATCAATGAGCGAGAGAGAGATATACGGCATCTCTAGGCGAACACGGGCTCATGTTTGCTTCCTCAAGTTTACAAATGGAACAGTCTGAGTTTGACTGTTTGGGTACAAAGACTACTAGTCCTGGAGTCAAAACAAACATATGTTTAATACATGTAATTAGTTCATTTTTCTGAAAAGGAACTGGATATTCTTAAGACTTGCACTATATAAAGTTACTATTAAGATGCAATCAAATCAATTGCTCATGAAGTCCCAACCACGAGATGATCTAATGATAAAAAAAGATGAAAGCATTGAGACACTGAACATAGGCTAAAGTCACATCCTTTCCTCAATTAGCTTTTCTCTTTTCTCACACACATACACACACAAATTATCCCAGAGCAATTGTAATGTCCGTGAACATATTTTAAAGGGACAACTTAAAGTAGAAGCAGCAAACCATCTACTTTGCTCTGAGAGGAAAGCTTGGCTTGCTGGCCCAACCTGCCCTCTTGCAGCTGCCACGGCAGCAGAGCTCTGCAGGTCTGATCGTGCACGGAGCATCTTTGCTAAGTCATGCCCTGCTGCCCGGACATAGGTACTAGGTGGAGCAGCACAGCTGCGTGTGGCACCCTGGAAAAATCTAGCCTCACGCTTTGGCTAGGAGGTGATTCACATACTCATAGCTTTATTTTAAAGCCTTCTACATCAACTGACTCTTGGCAAAACTGACTAAATATCGTTGAGAAACATCTAAGGCTGAGGTGGTAAAGCTGGGAGAGAATGGAGGAAAATTTGGGCCTGGAACAGTGGATTCCAGAATGCTGTTAATGTAAGTCAAGTCAGAAGCCTTTTGGGTGAGGTTCCCCTCAGGTGAATATTAGTCACTTTGAGGAAATAAATGAACTGTTTTCAATCATGGGGACATGTGTTGGTAAGCCAAAGCTTGGAATATATGGAGGTGAGTTGTAGCAGGAGATGCTGGCCTACTAAACATGAAGTCCCAAAGAGACACCCCATGGTCATTAACCTGGAAGAAAAATCCCATCATATCAAATCTTGTGCCTTCCTTCTCCCAGCTTTGGGCCACCAAGTATCCTTTGCAAAATTATGACAGCAAAGTTCCGATAATTTCATTACCTTGTGACTGAAAATGTATTACTTATAAATTCTCTTTTGGGGAGATGTATTTTTTTTTTTTAGTCATTTTTAAAAGCTGATCGAAAACAGTTATTACAGAAAACATTCTTTAGGTTTTTTTTGCCACTATCATTAGTTTCTTCTTCATATACTACCTTTTAATAAAGCTTACTTTTATTTCTAGCTCTGAAAAGCTATTGTGACAAATGAGTATCATGGAGGACACCAAGTGCTATAATATTTTGAAAGTTACGTAAAAGCTGCTGCCTCGCTCTCCTTGTACAGGGACCTGGAGAAGGAAGCAAAGCACGTGCGAGAGCTGAGTGGGCCTTCTGGCCCTCTGCCACACAAGCACTTGGGTGGGATCATGGCAATGAGAGCCAGGAGTGACTCAGACAGCCTCTGGTCAAACCGCCTCACTTGCAGAGGAGGAGACTGAGGCCCAGGGAGGTCAAACAGCATGCTCCCAGCCACAGGACAATTCACTTTACTGACTGACTGTGGTGAGAGAAGAAACATAGCCAAACATCTCTGCACTTCTTGTCAAAGTCTCATGCTAATAAAAGGATGGTACAAGATAAAAGTGGAGAAGATGAGGATTTCAGACAGGTGTGAAGATGAGCCTTGTGTTAACCACCACACCTGCTCCAGGTGCTCAGTCTGTCCTTCACAACCAGTCAGGTTAAAATATCTGCTTACCCAATAGTCACCTTAATGTTTTCTTTTTTAATATAGAGAATCTCTTCCCCCAAAACAAAGTAGGAAATTTCTAGTTTAAATAACAGAGTAGTATATGAAATATAGGGATGTGTCAGTTTCTAAAGGAAAAAAAAAAGCAGATGTACGTCTGTCATTGGGAATATGACAATTGTTTTTCAAGGGTTAAATATCACTCAATACTTTTTGCTCACTAATGAAAATGAAAGCTGGAAGGCATTAATATTTCTTCTAGCAGTAGCCACTTGCATTTAAATAGTGAAAAGTTTTGTGGTACCTCTTTCTTCTGTTCAGAAAACCAGCTGGTATCTTTGTTTGAACCTTGCGGCAATATGTGAAGATCCACCAGGACAGCAAAATCCCCACACTGAAAGACATTAATGGCAGAGTTGAGCTCACATTCAACAAACAATGGGAGAAAATCTCACAAATTCCTATGTGGTTGCTCATGATGAAATGGCAGCAAAGTTCACGACTGGACAGAAATGTTAATATGGGACAGGGCTACAAGTCAGAACCTACTACTTTTTGCAAGTTTAATATTTATGGTACAATGCTAAGGAGAAATACAATTTTTATCAAGATAGAAAAGACAAAATACCTATCTCTGGGCCACACCTTGAAGAGAGCTGCCCAGGCATCCAGTGGCAGTTAGAAGACTATCAAACATTGAAAGAAGTTAAATAGGTCAGAACTAGACAGACTCCAGAAAAGAAAGATTCCATGGACAGCCAGGGGAATTCTTTCTTCTAGGTAGGAAAGAACAGTAAGCTACTGCATTTTTAGACAGGAAAAAGGACTGACAGATGCTGAATGACAGTTATCAAAACTAAATAAGTTTCATTAAAATACACTGTAAAACTGTACAAAGCTTGCTGCCTTTCACTGTTGAATAGGGTAGCCAACAGCCGTATGTGGCTACTGAGCATTTGATATGTGGCTATTGTGACTGAGAAGATGAATTTTAAATTTTATTTAATTTTAATTTAATTTAAACAGCCACATGTAGCTAGCAGCTCTGCGGCACAGCTTAGATTCTGTAAAAAGCGGTAGCCTTTTAAATTCTTACACCTTAAGAGTAAAGTAATTTCTGAGAATTTCAAGATAACTGTGGATGAACTAACTTATAAAAGGAATAGAAGATCAAGATTGCAGGTTGGGGCGGTCTCAGAGGCTCAAAGGGTCAGTTTATGGCCCACGGGGAAAACTCACTTTTATACCTCTTTGGCTGAACAGCTTTTTTTTTTTTTTTTAATTCTGTGTTATAATTCAATGGTGAAAGGAAAGTATTTTCAACAAACTGTGTGAGAACACCAGATATAAATATGGAAAGAAAATGAAACTTAAAACCTGCCTGACACCATATGTTAAAATTAATTTGAAATGGATCATAGACCTAACCAGAAAAGCCAAAACTATCTTCGCGATCTTAGGGCAGGAAAATATTTCTTAGACGGTAGCCAGAAAGCACTAAACATAGAAGAAAAAACTATTGAAGTGGACTTTGTCAAAATTTATAACTTTTGCTCATCAAAAGACACCATTAATAAAATGAATACATATGCCACAGACTGGGAGAAAATATTCATATACCTGACATATACAGATATCTGACATAAAGAACTAGTATTCAAAATATGTAAAGAACTCCTACAAATCAGTATTAAAAAAAATCCAAGCTTGAACAGATACTTCACAATTAAGATAAACAAATGGCTAACAAGCATGTGAAAAAAAGTGCCAGGTGAATGAAAATTAAAACCACCAAAAGATCCAACTACATACTTACCAGAATGACTAAAATTAAAAAGACTGACACACCAAATGTTGGTAAGGGTGTGGAGCAACCCAAACTCTTACACACTTCTGGTGGAAATGTAAAATGATTCAACCACTTTGGCAAATGGTTTGTCAGTTTCCTATAGTTAAACAGACATTTATTTACAGCGTGAGCCAGCAATTCCAACTCAGGTATTTACTGGGAGAGATAAAACATATGTGCACACAAAGACTTGTACGCAAATGTTCATGGAAGGTTTATTCACAATAGCCGAAACGGAAGACAACCCAAAACTCTATCAACGGAATAAACAAATTGTGGCATATTCATACAATTGAATGCTCCTCACCCAACTAGTGATAAGCTCAATATGGACTAATCTCAAAAACATTACACTGAGTAAAAGAAGCCAGGCTAAAACATTACATACTATATGATTCCATTTATATAAAGTTTGAGAACAGCAAAACTAAATCTCTGGTCAAAGCAATCAGAACAGCGATTTCCTGGGGAGGAACTGACTGAAAACAGGCACAAAAGAACTGTGTGTGGTGATGGGAGTGTTCTATATCCTGATGGGGTCCATCCCTAAGATCAGTTCATTTCACTGTATATAAATTACACATCAATAATAAACAATTTTTTAAATACTGTGTAAATACATTCATATTCATTGACAGTTATTTAAAATGTAAGTATTATGTCCCTGAAAATATGTGGATATTTTGGGGGAGAACGAAGTGCAGTTCACTGGGTAATAAATCGAGAAGGATGATGAGACATGGTCTCCCCTGATGTCACACAGTGCAGTGTGCCTCACTGAACTGCAGTTTAGTGTTCTGCAACCAGCATTTTATTTTAATGAAAGAGAATCAAAGAGAATATTGAACGAGACAAAAAATATCAATGTGTCACATGGTAAGGTCAAGTATTGTTTGGTGAAACTTATGTATGAGTGTACTGAGTTATGATGAAGAGCCTATTTCTTACTGTGGGTTGTGGTCAAAACTGTCTGAAAATCGTACTCAAGTATACTGTTTTTTAAGTTTTTTCACAACTGTTGATTATAGATTTAACCTTTAAGGAATATGCTGCCACCAGGTGGAGGTCGTATGCCACAACTACAGGATCTTAGCCAGAGGTTATTAACCTTTTGTGTGCCATAGACCTGTTTGGCCAGCTGAGAAGCTGATGAAACAGGCTCAGAATAACGTTTTTAAATGCATGAAACACAATCCATAGGATCAAAAAGAAAACCAATTTTATTTAAGGTTATGCAAATTAAAAAAAACCAAATTTGTGATATAGGAATATATGTACTTGTTTATTAAGGCATTGGCTCTTGTTACACAGTGGGGGATCTAATAGTGATCTAACAGATCACATAGTGGTGATCTAATAACTACTATAAATCCAAAGTAGTGATAAGCATAAATGACATTTTCAGATGTGCCACAACTATAACATGAAAAGAGCTATGACTTCTAATGGTGACAAATATTGCTAATACAATTATATTTTGAATACTTCATTCATAACAAAAACTAAATTTATTAGAACATGGTCAAAAGAAAGATGTACTTTTTTGTCCCATCCAAGTCCACCGACCCTCTAAGTTTTATCATGGGTCCATTGAGGCTCCACGGATCATAGAATGAGAGGCCCTCCACGGCAGCGGGATATGCCTCACTCACATTTTACTGGGTTTCCTGCAGGTTACTCTACCATGACTCCTCAAACCAAGTTCTCCAACACTCCTTCTTCGTTACCAAAAATCATTTTTAAAATAGTAAAAAAAAAAAAAAAAAAAAAAAAGTGGTGCTTGAACAATTTGCACTGATACTATGTAATAGTAATTTACAAAGAATTAAATAGCAAGGTCCAATTTGGTATTTTCTCATCATTTCCTAACTTTGATCACAAATAATCTAGTATAAGTTTGATTATAAACAGATTGATTAGAATGTTTCTTTTTTTAATAAATCATGGAATCGCACTCTGATGCTCACTCAACCTTTCCCGGGATTTCTGCCAGACTCCACCCCCTGGCACGCATACAGTCTCCTCCCCCCAGCAGCCAGCAGTTCGGAGATCTCCAGCAAGAGCTCTCTCCAACTCCCACACTAATCAGAGGTATTTTGCCTTTCTCAAGTTCCCTGGTCGCAGAGCTTTGCTGCTTTTCTCCCATGAGTAAACAGAAGTAAAAAAAAAAAAAAAAAAAAAAAGCCTCTTACTGCTGCCAGCAACACAGCCTCCACTTCTCCTCCTGCTTAATTAGGAGGAGGTTACTTCCACTTTGGCAGATAAACTCTCCAGCTCTCTGCTGAGAGGAGCAGCACACTAACCATCACTTCCTTCTCAGGCCAGAGCTACTCATTTTACACAGGCCAAGTTACCTCTTTACCAGCCCAAAGGCTACTAGAAAAAGCTTCACATCCCATGCCCTGGGTTGTGAGTCAGCAGCCAGGGTCTGGTCCAGCTTCCAGCCCTTTCCACCCAGAGGTTTTGGCCAAAAACCTGGGAGTCAACCCTAACCCCTCCCCTTCCCTAACCCTCCACAATCAGTCAGCATGTCTTGTTGATTTTACTTCTTACAGAGCTAAACACACCCTCCTCTCTTGTTCTGCAGCTCACATCATCTCCCACCTGGAATATGAGGGCTACTTCTCTTGTGTCCCAGGTGAACTCTCGAGGCCCCTGCCTGAGCAATCTCTAACACACAAATGGGAGCAGTGCACTCCTGCTGTGGCTCCAAACATGACACACCAGCCTCTGATGGAGCCCTGCTCTCCCACTGTCTCCCCCTGCTCTTGGGAACCTGCTGTTTTTGCCCTCGGCTTCCAATGCACCTCAATGTTCCTGTGCATCCTCAAATCCTAGCAGGAGCGTGGACATCTCTGGAGCTTTTCTGAACAGTCTGTCACTCCCACTTGTGGATCGGGCACATGATTCACCTGCTTATTTACTTCTGCATCAATGGCTGGTCCACGCAGGGGCCTCCCCTACTAGATTGTTAGCTCCTTGGTGGAGACAGGGTCTACATCTCAGTGGACTCCGCCCCCAGGGATTAGCACAGTACCAGCTCACAGTAAGTGCTTAGTATTTAATGAAAGGAAGAAAGGAATGAACGAACAAATGACAGGACAAATGAGTTCTGAGTTTTGGGCAAACCACAGCCTTACCTGCAACCTAAGGGCTCTGAGCACATTCTGGGGACAAGGCCATTCTGATTCAGCCCGGGACACTGATGCATCATAGAACAGCTTCCTCCCTCCTTATTCTGGAGTGGTGACAACTATATCATCACCAACAACAACCAGTCATTTCCCTTATTTTGAGAAAAGGGAATACAAAGATCCTAGGATTACCTCACCCTAAACTCACTGCCAACCAAGCATGTTGGTGATTTTTCCTCTTTCCTAAGAGTTTCAAAGCCACAACTTAACTTGAACTGGTACCAAATCTTCAGGGTAAGTGTAAAATAAAGGAGAAAATGCTAATATTTCTCACATGTGTAGATATCTCAAACAGAAGCAGGTTCAGAGCTCTGAGATATGTGGAAGGTTTCCCACATTCTCTCACTCACTCATTCAGTCATTAATTCAACACCTGCTGAGTTTAATAGGGGCACTGGGCCAGAGAGAGGGAGGGGTAGCCACAGAGCGCTATAGTAAGTGACCACAGTGCACACCCAAACACTAGAGGTAGCAGAGTGACAACTCTGCCTGAGGGAAGCCAGGGAAGAGGGCGTGATGTCTCAGCTAAGTCCTGAGGAGTGGGGCAAGCGGTGGAGAGAGAAAAACAAACAGCACCCACACAGGGAAAAAGTCCTTAATAGCTCGCCGTGCTCTGGAGGCAGAAAAGAATCTGATAATGCAGAAACAGGGCAATGTTGGCAGATGAGGCCAACAGGGCAGGAGGGTTCAGACCACGGAGGAGCTCAGGACAGGCCAAAGGGGCCGAGGAGACCTGCAGACTGGAGAGCTCTCTCAGGTTGGAGTGTGGAGCACGGGCTGGTGGGGGAAATCACCAGGGCCATGGAGACATGTTTAAAGCCACCACAAGAACCCAAATAAGAGATAACAGAAGGTGATGGGTGAAGAGGAGGGGGCGGATTAGAGAGATACTCAGAAGACAGAATCAAGAGGATGTGGTTGGGTATGGGAGGAGTTCAGCAAGGATGATGCTCTAAGCATGTGAGTAGTTTCAGCCATGCCCATGGGACTATTCACAGGCAGCTCATCCATATGGGTCTGCTGCGACTGTTACTGGCATTTTACACCCACCTGGTATTAAGGATTTAAGGCAGCTTGGATTAACAAGGCAAAAGATTAAAAATGGAAGAAATAAGTAAGACAAACAAAGGTAAAAACCTAAAATGAAGCCAACGATTTAGGTCTGTACAGAATTCCCACCAGAGTCCTAAGTCTCTGCAGCATTCAGCTCTGAGTTTGCTAGTTGCCAATGTAAAAAAAAAAAAAAAAAAAAAAGGCGAGAGTCCATAAGAATGAATCCGTGCTGAGGGTGACTCAATCATTCCTGACACTAAATCTACAAAGACATTTCTCCTGAAGACCTTCATGAAAAAGCATGGCAATTATCTTCCTGGAGTATCAACTTTACTAAAAAGCTTTAAGAAAAATATTAAATATTTTCATATCAAAACAAACTGCATATGTTACAGCATGAAATTAAAAATCATATGGTTTTTAAAGAAAAAGCACAGTTTAAAACATTTAATACCATTTACAGAGCATCTATGTTCTAGGCATTGTCCTAAGCTTTACCTACGGTATTCAATTTAATCATTGCCACTAGTCTGTGAAGCAGCACAACTATTACATTTTACAGATAAGGAAGTGGAATCAGAGAAGGTAAGGACTAGTCCAACATTACACAGGCAGTAAATGACAGACCCATGAATCAAATACAAATCCATTAGACTCCAAAGCCCACTGCCATGCATATACTTTGAAGAAATATCCTCCCTGTGGAACGCCACTCGGGACTCACTTTCAGACCCCATATGGGGGCACATTTAAGGCTGCCTAGCCTGGAACCCACTCCACTATACTTGGGAACTGACCTCCTATTCCCTCTGGGCTGAGTAATGGCAGCCGTGTTTGCCCCACTGGCACCGGGTGACTGAACCAAGGATTCTGAACAGGGTTACTCAGCCCCCTCCCCTGGGGAGCTTGACTCTCGAGTTCAGATACTGACGCTGCCACGGTGTGGTACCCTGGTGGAACAAGAGTGCTGTGCAGTGGCGAAAGCCCCACCACAGAGACTGGGGAGGGGTGGTTAGGGAGAAGGAAGGGGAGAAAGAGAAGGAAAAGAATGTAGCTGAGGACCAAGGCAATAAATCACGCTGAAGGGGGGGTGCGGGGTGGGGGCAGGAAGAGAGGTCTCCTGACATTAACAATCCTATCCAGAGTTAAAGCTGAAGAAAAGTCAACGCAAATATTTTGTCAATTTAACCCCCTTGGCCTGTTCCTCATTAAAATACTTGCCCAAGAAATACAAGCTTGGCGTTTGCATTCAAGAGAAGAAACCAGCATACCTTTAAGAGGCATATACAATAGGCCAGAAGACGGTTAGGTCAGAGGACGGGACAATAAAGAGTCATTCTACTGGAATACACTATATCCTTAATCTAATTGCAAAAACTCACTCAGGGTGAACAAGTTGGCAATAGCAATAGTTCAGATTCACTGAGCACTCATGGTATGCCAGATACTGCGTCAAGCCCTTTCAGTACATTATTGCATTTAATTCTCATGACAACCCAGAGGGGCATGAACGATTACCACTCAGTGTTCTGGAAATATTGAGAAACTTAAGAGCTCTCTTTCTCTTTTAGAAGATCCCTGGTGATCATGGCTGGGTTTTGTTTGGTGTAGTGCCTTGCCAACCTGGCAATACTTGCCAGGCCAGGTACAAGGAACATTCTATAATCTTAGTAACACAATTAGACACAGCCTGAATTTGAGATTACAGCACACGGAGAAGGCCTGGAGTAAGCCCTTTGATGACAAATGGGAGAACAGCCTAGCACAGGAAGTCTAAGGTCACGAATTTCTTCTGACGACACCCCAGTTTAGGAGTGTGCCACCTCCCTTCTCTGCATGTCAGTTTCCCTCCATGTAAAACGAGTGGACACAACTAGATCTCCTTCAAGATGCCTTCCACCTTCCACTTTACGATCCCATCTCCTGGTTGTGTTTTGGTTTACAACCATTTGCTTGGATTCTATTTGCACACACAATGTTTGCCCTCCTGTAAAGGTTACAAAAGAGCCACATTGAGTCTGGCACCTTGTACTGTCCTCCATCAGTTCACTATGGACAACTCAAGCACAGTAGTAAAATCCACCATTGTTTTGGAATAGAGATCAGGGAAGCACATTTCCTGCTGTGCTGACCTTTGTGGGCATGATGTAGTCTTGGCAACCAATGACAGAAAATGCCAGTCACATGGCTAGAAATCCTGGTATAAGCCAAGGGAAATGGAGATGCTCAGTGGAGTTGGCTGAGGCAATAATCTTAGCAACCAACGAGCTCTTCCCCAAAGCATTCTCTGACACCTTCAGGCAGTATTAAGCTCTTCTCTGCTGCCACAGCACTTTATTCATATTCTGCTGTGGAACTCATGATGGGCTAAAACACACGGCTACATACATCCATCTCCCATGGGCTGCCTGTGTGGGGGAGAGGCCTTCTCTTACCTTTGGGTTGTTAATGCCTAGTACTGGGCCTGGCACATAGATGGCAGTGAAGAGTGTTTGTTAAATGAATGAAAAAATATATCAGTGATGAAAATTACTTACGTGTCTGCCTTGTTCTCTCTCCAGGAGGGATTACCACCCTCTCACTTGCACCCTGTCCTCAGATTAAGAAACACCACAGAATCAAGCTCATGGTTTGCAACTAAGGTTGTCTCACGTATGCAGAGAATACTGTCACCCCAGAAAACGAGTAGCAATGCCCACTGCTCCATGCCAAATGGTTATTTTCCCATCTTCCAATCAGGTGGAACAAGCTGCAAAACCGTGGTTGACGATGTGATTTCAGACCCCTTAGAGGCAACATGTGTGGGGCTTCCTTGGTTGCAAATGAATCACTAGTCCTTTGAGCTCAAGTTTTACTGGCTGAAAGGGATGCAGGGGAGGGTGTGACTTGTTTGAAGTGAAAAGCAATCAGGAGGGGAGGGAGTTTCTCTCTCCTGTTTGGTGTCTGTTGTGGACTTCTGACTATAGGTCGGGGATACACACCTTTCCAGTCACTTGTTTGTTTTCCTTAACAGATTTATTACTATGGCTGGGAAACGATTCTACATGGTTAAGGAGCAAATTACAAAGGAATGAGAAAGAAAACACAAAAGCAGAGCTAATGGGTTTGATGACAAGTCCTAAAAGGAGGAAAAAATAGAGTAAAAAGCTGATGTTCTTCAGCAAATTGTCTCTGGTCTCCTACTAAGAAAGAGTTTTGGGAGTTTTTTGCCTAGAGTGCTCACACAGTGGTTCATAGTCTTCCTAGATAAGATTTGGGCAGGGGAGCAAAGTGCGGCTGGGAAGAAAGCAAAGGCCAACCAGAGTGGTAATATGAAGTGCTGCTTAAATTTCACACATGCCACTGGAACCTTTAGGTAGTATTCAAGGCTGAGTCACAGACTCTAAAGCCCATCACTGCATGAACAGTGCTCCTGGTTAGGAACAGACCCTCAGTCCTTTCCTTTGAAAGATAAGAACTGACAATTTCTTTAGACACTTTCGCTAATGATTTTCAAGAAATTATTCTTTCAAATGTAACCTGAGGCTGGTATTTCTCAGGAGACTAGCCTGTGGCATGTACGGAGCATGTGCAGCAATGAGCACAGCAACTTGGGGGAAGGACAGACCTGACTTCAAACCCCTGCCCTGTGCCTCAATGCTACCAGACTCCAGTCCTGTAGCACTGTAAGTTCCTGCAATGTAAAATGGGGACAATAATGAAAAACACCTTATGAAGTTGTTTTGAGGATTAAATGAGAGAATGCAGGCACAAGCCTTCAGCACAGTGACAGCCATTACAAAGAGCTCAAGAAAGAAACATGGGCTGGTTGTTTTTTTTTTTTTTTCCTCCAAAGGTAGAATTTGCCTCAAATTCCAAGGCATTTTAAATGAACTCTGAATTGTCAGTTCCATAAGATTTACAAATACATAGGGCACAGGTTTCCACCTACTCCTACTAAGAGCTAATAAATGTCTCATAATTCTTTTGCATGGTTTTACTCTGGCCACACACTGCTTCTTAGAAAAAGAACAGATGGCTTGTAATCACAGCAGATTACAAGGTAAAAATATGAACTCCCCTCTCACATATTTCTGTAACAGAGAACATGAAATGAAAAGAAAACCTGAGACAAATTATTATGTACTTGTCTATAGGGAACTTGTCTTGAGAGGGTCTTAAGCAGCTAGAAAGATAAGCAACATTCAGAGTTAGCAACAGGTAGGCCGGTCAGGAGTGTGTTCGGGACCAATTATGGCCAACCACTTAGTAATGTGAAAACAGAATTTGGTAAACAACAGGGATGTTATTCCCTGCAAATTCTGCTCACAATTTTATCTAGCATGTGTTATCAAGAAGCTTTGGAATGTAGGTTTGAATTTAAACTTTCTAAAAATTAATGTTAGAAAATATTCTCTTATATTCCTGAAGAATTTTGACACTCTTCAATGTCAAGAAAAACGAAAGAAAAGCAGTGCAGCTTATGAGTTAAAGAAATCATAAATGAATCAGAATGAAAAAAAAAACGGAAAACCCTGTAAATATTCCCCTAGTGATCAATGCCTAGAAATTGTGGATTGTTCTAAAGGGTGGTCAGTCTTGAAGGGAGATTTCTTGAAAGAGGAAGGGAGATAAAAGATAGGTGGCATAATTTTCCTACCGACTTGGGGGGGGACACCAAAGAGTCTGATGAATACTTTGGGGAATATGGATGACTTAGAGGAATTCTGTTTTTCGGTTAAACGTAAAATAATTTAAGGAATCCCCCACATAGTATTTTTTTCTCTGGAATCTTCTCGTCTACTTTCAAATATAACAAAGGACTTGCCAGATAAAGCTGTGACACTCTCTATTCAACCCAGCTGTCATTTGATTTTTTTCTGGAGTATTAATATTGTGTAAGTACTGTGGATAAAGGGGGCTACATTTGCTCTTCTAAACTGGGTAAGGGTAGTGTTTTCCAAACCAACTTTGAGGCCAAAGATAAGGCCACGTGTAACCTTAAGAGGAAGGCAAACAGAATCCAAGTATATGGCTGCAGACCAAAACACAGCCAGAGTGAGGACTTCCCAAGGCCTGTTGCACATGAAAAATTCCCACTTCTGCAAGGCTCAGGGTTACCAGAGCCTCAGAGAGGCCCGACCAAGTCAAGTGCCAGCCTCATCTCTGCTCCTGGCCATGCTTATCCTCCCGGTTCTGCCAGTTCAGGAAAGTTCTCTGTGTGCACAACCTCAAGGATATTTACCCAGTAGAGCCTAGAGCCTCGGCTCTCAAAGCACCAGCAGCATCAGCATCTCCGGGAGCTTGTTTGCTATGCAAATTCAGACCTACTCACTCAGAAATCTTAGAGGTGGGGCCCAGTATCCCATATTTTAACAAGCCCCCAGGGTGATTCCAGTGCATGCTCAAGTTTAAGAACCACTGCTATAGGCCACTATGTCTCCTTGAGGACTATTCGTGGCATTCTCAGTACAATACAGGAACGTTTTTGGAGGTTACAATAGAAAGGAAGAAAAAAAATACACAATTAGGTTTCACCATGTAACACAATGGAAGGTGAGAGCTCACCAGAATTGGATATATTACAATGCTGAAACTCACAAGTAAAGAACATCACAATTTTATCACAATTATAAGAAAATAATTCCCTTAGAGTTGTAAGAAACTCAAATTATAATTTTCCTTAAAAAGAAAAAAAAACTCTCGAGAGGTGAATGTGATATGCAGCAAGGGTTGAGAACCACAGATATAATAATGCCTCCCTGAGCATCTTAAAAACTCACCTCTGGATTAGGATGATAAAGATGGTGATGGGAATCCAAAGGGAAAAAGAGATCTATCTGCCAGATTGAGAAAGAGCCTTAGGAAGAAACGGAAAGGAAAGGCCAGAAATGGAAAGGAAGGAGGTTGTAAGCCCAAAACAGACACGGAGGTTACACAACTGCACGTTAAGTCCCTTAACCAAGTTCACATCACTGGGCTCAAGGGAACCCATCCCAGGGCACGAAGAGGATGGGCACTGTCCACGGCTCAGCCACTGGGGTAATGAGGAGCACTGGAGTTGCAAAGAGATCCTAGAGAGGGGCAAATGACATTGCACTTTGCAAAAAGGAGAGAAAGATAGATTTTGCAACTATAAAACTTAATGCCCAACAGATTATTAGAGAGGATCCAGAAGAAAACCCAAATTATGAAAAACTAACGTTATTCTCTTCTTTGACAAGGTTTCTAGACAAGTGGAATGTGGTTGACAAAGCAGATATGAACCTCAGCCAGGAATCGGGCAAAGTTTCCCATGACATCCTTTTGTCCGATCCCCTCATCAAAACAGGTTTTGTCAAGGTTACCAATGACCTTCGTGTATCCAAATGCAATGGTCCTCATGTTACTTGATCTCTCAGTGCCATCTAACAAAGTGGTCCTCTCACTTGCGCCTTGAAATCCTCACTTCTGAGACACCATGCTTTCCTGTTTCTCCTCCCTCCTCACTGGCTGCTCTTTCTCAGTCCCCTCTGCTAGCTCATCCCCATAGCACCATGTCTAAACTGACCAGGGCTCAGTCCTTAGACCTCTCCTGTGTCCACCTACACTCTCATCAGTCTCAAGGTTTCAGATACCGGGCAGTTCACATGCAGATGACACCTAACATTTCTGCTCCAGCCCAGACCTCCCCTCAGCTCCAGATGCACATATCCAATTGCCTACTCTACATCTCCACTTCTATGTCAAACAGGCATGCACAGCTTAACAAGTCCAAAACCAAACCACTAATGTTTTACCCTCAAACCTGCTCCCACTAGGTATAGCTAAGCTGGCTTGGTAAACGGCAACTCCATTTTTCCAGTTGTTCAGGTCTAAAGCCTTGGAGTCATCTTTGATGCCTCTCCTTCTCTCATAGTCTACATCTAATCTATTAGCAAAACCCTAACAGTTCTACCCCCAAAAGGGCCTGGCTGGCACACAGTAGGAGCTCAATAAATATTAAGTGAATGAATCTATGAATGAAAAATGACTTCTGGTGAATAAAAAACAGAAAAATAGGAGTAGATGAAATGATGATTAGGTGGATTCATAACTAGTTCAATAGCCATAACCACAGGAGCCATGAATGGTTCAACAATGACATGGAGGGAGACAGTGAAGAGCTTTTTCCTTGACCCTGGCCTTGGTCCACATTCTTAGCAGTGACATAGGTGAAGATATAGTGGACATGCCCACAAAACAGGCGGGTGATGTTGCACAGGAGGGGATAATGAATATCTGGGGTAGCAAAACTGATCTGGCAAAAAACAAAAAACTGGATCTCTGTGACTTAGAGACACTTAAAATCAGGTTATGAGGATCAGTTGAAGAAAGTAGTTAGATCAATCTAACTAGATGGAATTTAACAAGAATATATGTTAAGGGCCAAAAAACTAACAGCCTGAGCACTGAGGTACTCAGTTGAGAGTAAGCTCTGTGAATGGACAGCGTAACGCTGTGGCCATCGATGATGGTAATTTCATTTTAGGCTATCTTAACAGTAGCGGCCAGAGTAAGCATTATGATGGCTACGCTTGATGCATTTAGTGTTTAGTCTCAATATGCAAATTGAGATAAACTGTCATGTAGTAGAATTTCAAGAGTGACCAGAATAGGAGCAACACAAAATCCTATTGTGAGGATCCGTTGAAGAAATCAGAACGATTTACCTAAAAAAGAAGAAAACAACCAAGATGAAATAATATTAACAGGATTTTTAAATGTGGAAGAACAATCCTCTTTAGTTCTGTAGGGTCTTAAGGGATAGAGAACCAGGTGAGAGCAGAGAAACCACAAGGAGACAGGTACTGGCTCCACATAAGGAAGACCTTCTGACCAGCAGGCTTTCTAACTGGGAAATCATCTGCTGTGGGAGGTGGTGTGCTCACACTCAACCCAGGAGATCAAACTGTATTGACATAAAACACGTCAAAATGGATACCTGCATAAATATCACATTGTTATCACAGGACACTGGTTTAGTTGTGAGGAGTGATGAAATCCACAGAGGAAAGGATCTGCTACTGATTTGCTTCATTTTATCCATTAGCCGTTTCAACCACCCAATGCACCACTGGTTACTGGTTTTTGTTTTTTTAGTGTACCCCTAAAGATGTGGGCTTACTGACCTCAAGAATCAGAGAACTTGTCTTCTAAGAGACACTCTAACAAAGAAAGCACGGGCTTTAGAATCAGGCAGATGTGTCTCCAAACACTGGCTGCACCGTTTTCTGGCCATATGGCCTGGGGCAAGTTTCTCAGTTTCTCTGAGTCTCAATCCCCTTGTTTATAAAATAGGGTAATGATGCCTGCTCTCACGGAGATGTTGTTAGGATTAAATTCAAAGAGAAAAAATATAGTACAGTAGTGGTTAACAAATAGTAATTAATAAATTGGGAGTAGTTAACAAATAATGAGCTTGTTCTCACTTCCAGAATCCCAACTACGAGGGTGACAAAACTGACCAGCTCTGTCCAATAACTTTCTCTGGTGACGGAAATGTTCTACATCGGCACTGTCCAATACCTTAGGCACAAGCCACATGTGGTTACTGAGTACCTGAAATAAGGCTAGTGTGAATTTTAAATTTTATTTCATGCTAATAAATTTAAATTGGTTTATTAGCATTTACTAATTAATTTAAATAGGTACATGTAGGGCCGCCCCGTGGCTTAGCGGTTAAGTGCGCGAGCTCCGCTGCTGGCGGCCCGGGTTCGGATCCCAGGCACGCACCGACGCACCGTTTCTCTGGACATGCTGAGGCCTCAGCATACAGCAACTAGGCCCCACATACAGCAACTAGAAGGATGTGCAACTATGACATACAACTATCTACTGGGGCTTTGGGGGAAAAATAAATAATAAAATTATTAAAAAAAAAAACAAAAATAAAAAATAAATAGCTACATGTAGTTAGTGGCTACCATATTGGACAGCATAGATACTTCCCTAAAGTGACTCCTGGTTCAGAAATCCTGGTTCTACTATTTTAGAGAGAGACTAAAACCAAAAGAGCAAACAACATCAGGAACCCGGTAATAGGAAGTGCCCAGTGATGCAAGGGGATTCCCATCCCAAAGGGAATTCCAGAAGGCTCCTCAGCACTGCATGTGAGGGAATGATAGGGACTAACCTTGGGAAATTTCTATGAACTTTACAAAGGACGGTGCTGATCCAATAGAACTGTTTTATTTAAAGGTGTTTCCCTTGTAAATAGAAAATGAAGCAATAAAAACTGTTATTGTCAATTAGAAGATTAAGAAGTTTTAAGTTTCCCTTCACCTTTCACCCCTTTCATCATGACCCTGCTTTATCAAATCAGAAAACAAAATTGAAGGCAAATTCTTAAAATTATTATTACAGCCACTGTAATCGTTCCTAGTCCTTTGGCTTTCACTGAGAATGAACCTTAAAGTTGGTGCTGAATTTCCCTTCCTACTCTGGTCAGCTTCTTACAGCTCAGGAAACAATCCTGTAACTACTTTCATCACTGCTTCATCAAGTTTCTACAAAATGAGCAAGAGTTCAAAGCGAATTTTCAACCAATTCATGCCTAAGGCAGGAAACTGAAATACCAAACGAGATAGAAGAATGTTAGCCAAAAACAGGCGAGGTCTGCTGGTGAGAGCCTGAGATTTTCTTCCCCTGACCCATTTTTAGAGAACTACAAAGAGGAATAAAGGGAGGTAGTTAATTGGTCACAGGACTTGTTTAGAGCTACCTCTACTTTCCTTTTCTAATTGACTGCTGGGAATAACATCCTCTTCAAGGACTGCTCAAAGGGAAACGTGCTGGGACAGGAGACCACTGATGAAATGGCTTCAGAAGCTGAAGATCATTAATTAAGAATATTGAGAGCGAAGTTGAAAGCTTAGCTGAAACGAGTGGGAGGGACAACCGGGTATCAGCTGTTAGCTACACATTAGCAATTAAACCTTAAGAAGGCTCTCAGTGGAAAGTTACAGCTCCCAGGCATTCCTCCTTGGATAAGCGAAGAGTCTCCTGAGACGACTGAACTCTGAAGACAGTATCATTGCCTCTGGAGTAATACTTCCAACATCCACTATTATATACCCTTGATTCTCAGGATTCAGGGTCCTCCAAGCACAACTACCCAATGCCTGAAATAGTGTTTCTCAAACTTGAGCATGCATCAGATTCACCAGGAGGGCATGTTACAAGCACAGACTGTAAAGGCTCATCTGAGTGACTTGCAGTGGGGCTGGGAATTGGCATTTCTAATAGATTCCCAGGTGATGCCGATGC
Organism: Ceratotherium simum simum; assembly: GCF_057802395.1. Classification (NCBI taxonomy): domain Eukaryota; kingdom Metazoa; phylum Chordata; class Mammalia; order Perissodactyla; family Rhinocerotidae; genus Ceratotherium; species Ceratotherium simum. The sequence goes on along the minus strand of NC_141920.1, from coordinate 37,635,471 downwards.
TGCTGGTCTGGAGACCACACTTTGAGAATCACTGGCCTAGAAATAGGGGTTTGCAACCCTCGCGGCACATTAGAATCACCTGGGGAATTTTTAAAGCCTATGTCCAAACTCTACCCCAGACCAGCTAAATCAGACTCTCTCGGGATGGGGCCTGGACATCAGTATATTTTAAAAGCTCCCTACCTGATTGTAATATGGTGGCTGGGTTGAGAACCACTGCAGAAAAGATCTCCTTCAAACTGTTTAAATTTAGAGACCACATATATTCTGACAAATTAGAGATAGGGAGGCAGATCCTGGCATCTGCTTGATTCCACCTACCCTTGGTGGTGATATTTCACTGGTCGTTTTTTTTTTCACAAACTAAAATACAGTGATCCTCCCTGTACCAGCAAACCACACATTCTCTTTCTCTCTCCAAGAATTCTCTGAAGATTTACTAATTAGAGCAACTGAAGATCTATGAACACTGATAAATTTGCTAATCCCTTGAAAACATAGTGGGTAACAAGTGATAAATTTTGAAATGAGAACCCTACAACTAGATGAGCAGCAGGTAACGATTTTTAAAACATTCAAAATCACTGAACATTTTTCTTCCTTCAATCTCTTTTCTATTCTCCTCAAATTCCTTTTCCTTCTTTCCAAATCAGAGTCTACTTTTCCTCGTCTCTACACATCTATCGTTTGCCTGCTAGATCTAGTCTTCTCTCATCATCTCTGCCTTAATATGACAAGTATGAAGTTTATAGTTAGTTATTCCTATGAAATAAAGTTTTATGATGCCTGTTCCTAATTTAACAAACAGGGGAACTAAATATTTTTCTTGGTGAGAAAAAAGAGGCTAAATTAAATTATTTTTGGTATGTACCTCCTGATTAACTCTGCCTTAGCCCTCAACAGGAAACCTATTCCCCGCCCTGAATTCCTCAAATTAAGGAATCCTCAGGCTAAAATACACCCTGTGCCATACATCAGCACCTATTGAAGTGTGACAGTACAGTCTACCTCCAAGTAATTAGCCTAAGAAGAAGGAATATATCATTCATAATCTAGAACTGTGGTGCTTCTGAGGCAAAATTACCTTCACCTCCCCCACTCCCACCCCCACCCCCAGTATGCCATGTCTGGAAACATTTAGGGTTGTCACAAGCAGCATCTAGTGAGCGAGTCCAAGAAAGCTGCTAAACGTCCTACAATGCACAGGATAGCCCACAACAAAGAATCCTCTGTCCATACTGTCATTAGTGCCCAAGTAGAGAAACCCTGCTCTAGAAATTGCTACATGAAATCAGACTTTCTCAGGCATTGGACAATTCACAGGGATCTAAGGCCAGCCAGGAGGAGGAAGAGAAAGAGGGGCAAATGGTCCAGAGTCAAAGTAGTACTAGAAAATGCCCAGCCAGAAGAGAGCTGGGGCTGCTGCTCATCTTCCCAGCTGCCCAGAACAACACAGAAAGGGTCCTCTTAGCATAGACCTTGCCAGACGTTATCAATGAGGGCTTTTTTATGGGGTTAAAGGTTTAATTTGGTAACAGAAACAATTCCATTCCATGATTCATCACCCGGCCAACTGACAGACTACTTCCACTCCATAAAGCATTCTTGTATCACTGTTAACTTTTAACAAAGGCCAAACCAATGAATGAATGAATGAAAAAACAAATGCAGGAATTCTGAACAGATAACATGTTAGAAATACTCTACTTTTGTAAATCTTTTGTAAAAATTTTATATCATCACTTTTGTAAAAATCTAAATGATAGTCTGCCCTTTCTCTCGAAGAGACAGTTATCTAACCATTTTTATTTGGGGCAATTTGCATAGGGGTCTTTGCATAGGGGTAGATGGGGTAAGACTTAAGGAGTGTTTTCATGCATCATTAATAATGTGATCATGACTATTAGATGTATGTCTTGTGACTATTAAATTCCTAGAAAAATTACACTGATCACCAGAACTGTAAATATCAAATTGATATCAAATATCAAATTGATCCAGCTTAGAAAGATCAACTTATGTGTTTCAATCCTTAATAACCAAAACAAGTATGGTAGCTAGCTTTTATTTGTGACACTCTTCAGGTTTTAAATGCCAAATAGCTACTTACTAGGTCATTTAAAAAATCTAAATTTTAAATGGGATTATAGTAAGGAAGTGCTTAAATGCCTCACAAAATAGTATTTCCATTCTAGGTATTCACTACAGGGTTCCTTTAAATAGCAAAGCCCCCTTAGCTCACCTGAGTGCTTGCCTTCTTCCCAGCTGGGGAGGGAAAGAGAAGTTGCCAAACGAAGATGCATCAGAAAAGAATAAGCACCAGTAGGACAACAGAAACTGTCCTTTAGTTATGGCATAAACTGTCACCGTGACCCCATATTCTCACTGCCCCTTCTCAATGTAGTTATTTTAATATACTCTTAAGTTTTACCATGTAACATAAACTCATCTCTAAATTACAAATTGTGTAAATGTCACCAAGAAATGCTAAAATGCCCCTATTGAATGTGAATTGTTTATCCCAGGCCTATAATGTTCTGTGCCCTAATGCTTCAGAGATATTAGATACTAAAATTTTATTAAAACCATATTCCTTGCATTTGCTGCCATTATCGATGATGTAAATTCACATATGTGTTAGCTAATGAAGCAGTCAGACAGGGTTTCATAGGCAGAAAAAAGAGAAAATCTTTTTTGCCAAATAAAAAGTGGCCCAACTGTAGAAAATGATGTGGATTTCTAAGGTAGTCCCCACAAGCCAAAACTGTAAATAAGTTAGACCTTCACATGGTTCCATGGTCTGAGTATACATTACAGCATTTTAAACCAAATATTCATTTCATTATAGGAATTCATGCCAGCTGGCAAAGCCTAGTTGACCAAAAGTGAAAAACGAGCTTGAGTTTTCCTTCCTTGTAAAACTTAGCACATTTGTAGCATTGGTCCCTTACCAGAAGATGGCAATGGTGGCCCGGCTGGCATTACTCAAAGCCGTGGCGTTACCTGCAGTCAAGGTGATACCTGCCAAGGGAGTCAGACCTCAGCAAACAGCCTGCAGAACTGCTGGCTCCCAAGTATCACACATGCAAAGACACAAGTCTCTCTGCCTTTCCTTTTTCTGGGATAAATTAACAGGCAGCTGCAAGACCAAACCATTCCAATATTTCCAATTGATAAGGTAGAAGTATTGCTCATTGCAACCCAACCAACACATTTTAACGTAACCATCTCTCCCTGATCATGTCACCTATAAAACTCCTCACATTCCAAAAACTAGATGGTGCTTTAAAGATCTTTGAAAGGAGAATTATTTCATAAATAGTACATATAAGAAGTCTGCCAATTATAGATAATGCAAGAGTCATTCTAAACTCAGCTTCAGGTTTACTTGTAGTAACCTGGCTTTTCTGACCGCTTTGTTGGAGTCTCAATTCTGCTTTCTTTCTCCTGCAAGAGTGTTTCCAAGTTCATGTTCCCAAACAGTGCTTTTCCAGCTCAGGGTCTTCGAGCTTTTCTAAACAAAGCATTCTCCAACCTCCTCTCCCTGACAAACAACTCGCTCTGCTGTGTAGGTTTACTCAATATTTGCTTTTTAAACACATTTATCTCTAATGAAGGAAAGGATCTGTTTTCAGTTAATAAAATTTCAGGCATAAGCAAGTAGTGAATGGGTGGGAGGGACTGGGAGTAGTTTTAACAGGGGTGGGGCATGAAAGTACATGCGATACTGGTGCAGTTATTCTCTCCTAGTTTGGAAATTCACAAGCCAAAGGACGGAACCTCTTAAACTCATACCTTGACTTCTCAACCTGTCCAAAACTACACATTCTCCCCAGACCTGCTTCTTCTCCTTGCTCCGGCTTGGCCAGCAGCACCAAGACCTGTCCAGTTCTGAGACCTCAACACTTCCCTTTCCTCCGTAGCCACACACAACCCATCACCATGTCCTGTGTTCTGTCCTCCTCGCCATCCCACCTTCAGTCCAAGCCACCACCTTCTCCTGCAGGCCCTTGATTGCAACAGTCTCCCATGGTCTCCTCCGTCAACTCACCTTCGATCTGCTACCAGCCTATTGCCAGAGTGAGCAAGTCCTTCCCACCTCCCCCCGTCCACCCAAGCTGAAAATCTCACAAGGGGCCTTCCACAGCTCTCAGAAAAAAGACTAAATTCCTTCTGGTGGTCTATAAGGGGCTGACCATATATCCCAGTTTGCCTGTCTCATTTTATGCCCTACAGTCAGAATTATTAATAGCACCTCTTTTTACTCTAAAAATTGTCCTGATTTTCATGATAATTCACAGGGTCTCTTTAGCTACAAGCCTCTGTGAGGTCTGGCCCCTGCCAGCTTCTCCAGCCCCATGTCAATCCACCGTTCCCTGCACTCTCTGCACTCCAGCCCTGCTGGCCTTTGTTCATTCACTCCATTTTAATATATTAAGGGTATATCAGATACCAGCCCTGTGCCAGGAGCCGAACACAGAGCAGAGAACAAAACAGACAGGACCTTGGCTCTGCCTGAAGGCATGCCCCACCTCTGCTGGCACCCACCTCCCCCTGGGCTCATACCAGGGCTTCCTTCAGCCTAGGCTCAATGCCTTTTGCTCATGGAAACCTTCTGAGGGCTCCAGACCAGGGGTCCCATCCTTTACCTTGCCGGCAGCACCAGGTGCCTCTCTCTGATAATGGTTCAAAATGGCAATTTTTCCTTCTTCTGTATGATTGACCTGACTGCTAGTTTCTTCCAAGAGATGACGAAGTCTGCACCTATTTTTGCTAGTTATTGAAGCCTTGATGCTTAGCAGTGCCTGGCCCTTGGAAAGTGCTCAGTGAGTGTACTGCAGGAAGGAAGGAGGCAGGGAGTAGATGCCCACTCCCCAACTCTGGGCCAGCTCTCCTTCTCGGGTCCCAGTGCAGCTCTGATGGTGCCTAGAGTCTTATAAATCCCCTCGTGACCTCGGCTTCTGCTGCTGCTCACCCCACTCCCCAGGCTCAAACCTGGTTCGAGGGGTCTGGGAGGGAGCAGAAGTCCCCCACCCCCACCATCGTCACCCCTCCTCAACTCAGACATGACTCTGTGCTCTGCACAGACTCCCACTCCCAGCAAAGGGCTGGAGGAAGGTCTACCTGCAAACCGTAGCCAAAGAAAAAAGAGAAGGCAAGGTGAAAACCAGACAAAATAGAATTAAAGGCGAAAATCATTAAAAGAAACTGAGAGATGTTTCATATAAAAGGATCAAACCATCTAGAAGACACGAGTCACAAAGCTTCATGCACTGAACAACCTTCTTCTCCCCACCAGAGTGACCTATCTCAAACTTCTCTCCATTTCAAAGTAGATTTCTGCTTTATTTGCACAAATACAAGGCTCTTCTGAGCAGTTTTCCCAAGGTTTTGAAATATTGAAGTTTCCCCTTTTTGACAGAAAAACGTTGCTTGTGGCTTATAAAAGTCCATTTTTTTCTTCAGCTTCTACCCATTTTGGATTAAACTCTCAGAGTCCAAACTTCAGCTTGGGTAGACCCACTCAATTTGTGGGGATGTAGGGTATGAAGCCCTATTCAAGACACTGGTTATTTTCACCATAATATGACACCAAGGTGGGTGGGGTAAGGTGGGGACTGAAGACCCGTTGTGTTTTATGAAATAACCACACTGACAACACCCCATAGTATGTGCTACATCATGTCCCAGCCACGAGAGTAAGCCAGCAGGTGAGGACACCACAGTCACACCCTTGACGAGGGGACTCCTTCCCTCCCTCGAGTCACCTTCCCAGACAGAGGACCCTCAGATGCACCCGCCTAGTGAGGATGCTAATGGCAATCCTTTGATTAATATTTTTGTCAAACTAAATATAGATAAAAGTTCTAATATATTTTTACACAGCACGGTGGATCATTTAACTGCTCCCCCACTCCCACCTTGGCACGTGCACACATAACTTTGGTGACCACTGCAGTCAATCAAAGAAACGTCTGGATGACTCAGAGGAGGCCAGGAGTTAAGTAAAGGCAAATGCAAACCAAACAACGTCACAAACTGTTAAATGACAGCCATGAGAATTAAATGAGACAAAGGAGGGTACTGATAATGACAGAGGATAAAAGCTATAAAGAAGTTAACACCATCCTGAGAATCCAATGTAAAAGATAGCATACAGACAGAAAAAACTATAAAACCTGCTCCTCTAAAATGCCACTTTTGTTTCTATCTCAATGCCTTTGCACCTGCTGTTCCCTCTGCTAGAAATCATTTCTGCCAGATCCCTGGAGAGGTGCCTCCCTCTTTTTACTCGGAGTTCAACTTGAATGCTCCTTCCTCGGAGAAGCTCTCTGACCATCCTACTGGAACTGGAACCACCTCCAGTCACTGGCCATCAAATTACCATTTTTTATTTTCTTCATTACACTCCTTATTACCTGAAATTACCTTGTTTCTTTCCTTGTGCAGTGCCTGTCTTCCCCTGACTAAAATGTCACCTCTATGAAACAGGGAACTTGTTGGTCTCATTCAAAATTGTGTCCCCACAGCTGAGAACCATTCCTGGTATATGGGAAGCAAGTGATAAATATTTATTGAATAAATAAATGCATAAAAACAACAGGAGAAACACAAGAGTCATAGAAGACTAAACCCACTTCTTTCAGCCCACGTCAGATCAAGGAGCCAAAATAAATAAGACCATGAGAAGATATAATACACAACATTGATCTGCGAAATTTCTATCAAACTCTATACAATGAAAGCACAGAATATATCATCTACCGTCTTCTCATCCATTCAGGAAACAGTCTCTGTATCTGTTAGTCTAAACTTCCAATTTCCCAAATGAATCTGAACTTCCCTGAACAGGCAGAGCAAGCAAACGGTGGAAGTGAGGGTCTGACCCCACAGCAAGATATAGCAGCCAGAGGCAGGGGGTCTGATCCCAGAAAAAGAATCAACACCACCAGCTGGGTGTCCGCCCAACATGTGTCTGGTAAGTCCCTCATGTCACATTGCTCAGTGGTCTCCATGTGCAGTCTAGACAGGGAGATATGATATAACCTAGTTAGCCAGCAATAAACCTAAATATGTGTTTAAAGCCGAAGACTCTACAAATATATGCTCCTTAAGCCACTGATGCACTCACTGTAAGAAACATCTCATCATGTATCTAATATGATAAACTGTGTTCACCAGGGCTCTGCCATTTTACTTTTATGTAGAATCCAGCTGCAGCATTGGTTCTTTTGAAAAATATCAGTAATTGTTCTTTATTTTCTACCTTAGAGTCATTTTAGGAACCAAACCTCCCCCTTTAAAAAATTTGTTTCACTACCAAAATTAACTATTTTCTCTTTATAATCAAACAGTTTTTGAAGCAAGATGGAAAAAGGCTTACAGCCTCTATAACAAACCCTTATGCTCATGCCATAAATAATTTATAGCAAGATGGCCGCTTCTCAGCAGCAGGCTCAAATTCCCATTTTAATCAAAACTGATTTTGAAATCTACTTCTCAGTTTACATGTGGTCAGGGAGCTCCTCACCATGTGAGCTCTCAGACTCCTTCATGGAAATGGGCACTCTTCCCAAACTCCTGTAACTCCGGGACTTTACGAACCACTGGTAATCATTTTCTTCTACCCTCTGATGCTCTTAACTTCATCAAAGGTTAATATTATGGTGGCAGCTTCAGGGGGAAATCAAGAGCTCAAAGCCACAAAACACCAATGGTACTATGTTCACTGATATTTCCAAATGTGGAAAGAGACCTCACAAATCTTTGAGAAAGCTCAAAGATTCACAGAATCATCTAAACACACAAACTCATACCAGAAACATAAAGAATAATCAATAAACGGAAGTACCAACCAGTGTAGTACTGTGCTTCAAAGCCGTACCTCCAAGACTACTTGGCCTTACTCTGGGGCAGGTAACGTAGGAAAGTCTTTCTATGCTGTTTTTGTTTCAAAAACAGTCTTTATTCATCCTCCTGCAAAGCTTTTTAACTTTTTTTTTTGTCTTCACAAAGTGGTTTCCCTTAAATCAAATATTAAGTAGAGTGTCATAACTGGCTCACCAGTATGGATTCCCAAAACTTGTGATAAGCACCATCTTCTATGACTGGGTACTGGCCAGGCAGTGGGAATTGCAACAGAGAGAACTAGAATCTTCACATTGCCAACTCTTGCTGGTCGACTTCCCAACTCCTGTTCCATAGGCAGAAGCTCTGTAGACTGCACATGGTCTTGGACTTCTCCATTAGCGGAGAAATGAAACAACTGCCAAAATGAGTCTCTTCTGAGGGCAGAGACTCAAAAGGCTTCCCGAGCTCATGAAATTCTCCTGGCATTGAGAATATTGTTAATTTTGGCTTAAGTTAGTTTACATCCAGGTGGACTAGAAGTGGAAAGAACATTTTACACAAAAGCAATTATGGGAAAGGGTCCTTGAATTTTCAATGATTTTCATGTTTCTCCTTTCTCAGCGATATGGAATTCTAACACAACTCGGATTTAAAAAAAAAAGAACGTGAGTGATCAGGATCACTTTTCAACAGCAAGCCATTTATTGTATCTTCTACCGTAAGGCTGAAGGACAAAACATAAGATCGAATTATGAAAATTAAATATGTCTTATCAGCATGAGAGGAAAATTACATCCACTTATTCCTCCTAAGACTGGACTTTCTATTTTTTGGCGAGGAAGATTGGCCCCCGAGCTAACATCTGTGCCAATCTTCCTCTATTTTGTATATGGAACACCGCCACAGCGTGGCTTGATAAGCGGTGTGTAGGTCCGCACCTGGGATCCAAACCCGTGAATCTGGGCTGCCAAAGCGGAGCGTGCAAACTTAACCACTATGCCACCGGGCCAGCCCAAGACTGGACTTTTAATAAAGTCAAAGCAGTGAACAAAATCTGAATCTACTTTTTGTTAGACACCATCCTGAACTTACTAATACAAAGCAAACAGACTCAGAAATCCATCTAAACACATCACTGATGTATTACCACGTGATATTACTTTGCACAGCTCAAAATGAAATAATAAATAGCACCATGTTTGTAAGTCACATACATAAAGGAAAGCTCCAGGAGTCTCTAATGGCCTCAACTTTAAGCTGGGTTACATTTAGTCACATAGTCTGAGGGTGTCTGAGATGTTTACATCTATGTTTAGAAGGAAAATCCCACACTGCAAAAACATCTAACACGACCAAACACATCCAGCGCAGGGCAATATGACCAGTGGGGTGAATACTGGCCAGCCACTCCAGTCAGATGTGGGTCTTCATGTGGATTCAAGGGTTTTCTCTTCTGGGTCTTCAGACTGGGGCTGACAAATCTAGGCCCGCCTCCCTTGTCCTAGTACATGAGAAGACAGGTCCAGGGCTCACTCCAAAGACCTAGTCTGGAACAATAATACACATTCCCAGGAGTTTAAAATAAAAGAAAAAGAAAAACATACAAATATAGCAAGGCCAATGAAGCTTAAGTCCACAAGCCCCTTAACTCTCCCAGGTAACCTAAGTAAAATTATTTTCTGCGTCATAAATGTTATTTGGTGCTTTTATAATTATCCATGAGCATCAGATGAAGGAGAGGAAAAAGGGGGGCAGCAGAATGAGTGACATGGAAGGGACAAATCCTACTTGAATGATTCAATTTCACCATGAAAATTAATTACATTTGAAAAATGACGATGTTTATCAAACTAATGTCATGTTCCCATGAAGGGTCCAGTTCTTGTAATAGGCACAAAGCCTTTTTAAAATCGCTTTGATGCTCTTTTGTTTTGATATAGTTTCAAACTTCAGAAAAGTTGTGAGAATAGTATGAAGTCGGAGAACTTCTTAATAATACATTTTGAATTATCTTCTAAGAACTTAAAACTATTTTTTAATTAGCTTCAGAAGTTAAAAATGAAATCAATTCTACTCTTACCTGATAAATGGTTACACAATACCCATAATGATCAATTACTTGGGGAAGGTAGAACCACCAGGTCTGTCAACGTGTCTTTTTTAATTGGAACATATATGACAGAAAATGACATTTGTGACCCGCTCCCAGGAGTGCAAACATAAGGCAGGCTGGGGGTTATGTGCACTTACTGAGGCACCAGCTATCCCTCCACCCTTTTCCTCCTCAAATGAAAATGCAGGATGGAATGCAAATGAAAAGGGGTAATTATATTAATGGATAACCTTAAATGTGTGTCAATTTTTTTTTACCCCCAGGAAAGAAATCACTGACAAACACAGGCCCTTAATTCATGATAACTAGTCTAAAACACACTGCAATGTAAAGAAATCTTGGATTAGAACCTCTAATAGAGGTGTTAATTTTGGATCTTTAAGTTACTTGTCCTTATTACCTGAGTGCAAGAGAGCCTTATAAGAACACGGTAAAGAAATAGTTTTGAGTGCAATCAAGTACCTCAAAACAAATGAATGCAAGACAGCATTTCCAAAGGCTGAAGAGTACCTTCCATTTGCTTTGCACCTTATAAAAACATCTTCGCTGGGAATAGAATAGAGTAAATTTTTAGGGCAAGAAGTAAAGGAGCTCATATTGAATAAACTGAGAGGATTCCATAGAGAATTCAATGCCTGGCTTTAGCAAAGTGTTTGTATTTGTATCACAAAGCCAATTTGCACACTAAAAGTCTGCTCAAAACACCTTTCGTTGGTAAAGCATGAAACTAGTCCCCTGACTAGACCTCTCTGCACCTTCCACATATGTCTAACATACACTTGCCAGAGTTTCTTTGTATTTCTAACTGCTTATTTCTATGGTTATTAAAAAATGTATTCAAATAATAGATTAGGATCCTCATGGGAAAACTGGCCTTTCTGGCAACACTGAGGGCTCTCGAGGAGCAGGATTTTGTCTGTGTTGGCTTTTATAAAGCCAGCACCTAGCACAGGGCCTGGTTCAGGGTATGTTTATCTGTTAAGTGAATGAAGGAACCAGCAAAATACTGATTGACATGTGTTCACCATGACCAGAGAAGAACGTATCTTTTGATTATTGGCAGAGACCACACATCTCAAAGGGCACCTTGCTTTAGAGGCTATAGTGGGTTGAATGGTGGCCCCCATTGTGCATGTCCTAATTGCTGGAACCTGTGGAAGTTACCCTATTTCAAAAAAGCGTCTTTGCAGATGTTATTAAGTTAAGGATTTTGAGATGAAGAGATCATCCTGGATTATTCAGATGAGACCTAATCCAATCATAACTGTCCTTATAAAAGATACACAGATGAGAAGGCGATGTAAACACAAAGTAGAAGGATGTGGCCACAAGACAAGGAAGCCAGCACCCACCAGAAAGTGGTAGAGGCAAAGAACAGATTCCCCCCAGAGCCTCCAGAGGGAGCACGGCCCTGCCAACTTCAGACTTGATTTCAGACTTCTGGCTTCCAGAACTGGGAGAGAATAAACTTCTGTTGTTTTAAGTCATCTAGTTTGTAATAATTTGTTACAGCAGCCAAGGAAGCTAATACAGAGGCCTACTAAAAACATCTCAGAAGATCAAAAATAATTTGATGGAAACTTGAACAGTGATCTTGAAGATATATTTTAAACAGTCTGCATTTGTTAGTTTGCTTACCATTTCTAAAGTTACCTGCTATGCTGAAATTGTCTTCTTTGAGGAAACACTATTAATTATATTTGTTAACTGAATTATACCCTAGCTCATTTCAAAAGGATCAAGGCAGTTGACAAACTCAAACCCAACAAACTGCCATATACCTGCTTGAAAACTGTTATTTCATGCTTTGCTAAACTGAAGTAGAAATAATATTCTTTCTCAACTATAATTTTATCACCTGAATAGACATCTAGTTTGATGACCAGACCTCTACCAGGTAGAAAATTAGACAAGAGCCCTCTAGTCTGAGGGAATAGCATGAACAAATGCATAGGTGTGAAAGTACACGGTGATGCTGAACATGTGGGAGGGTACACAGGGAAGAGGAGGCTCTAAACATAGGCAAGAACAAACAGGACCAGCCAGTGGGCCCAGCAAGGAATAGGGGAAAGGACTTCAGTGAACAGTGAGACCCTTTGGATACTCAGCTCCAGGAATGCTAGCAGCGAGGCATTTATCACAAGACCCCAGGTCCTTACCCCCTACATCCACGTTCCTTTCTCAGGAACTTACTAAAAGTGTGTACCACCAAACAAAAGAAAAAAACCAAGAAAGTGGAAAGAGTAATGTAGGAAAGAGAGGATCTAACATAAGAGAGGGGTGAAGATAAATTGAGGATGATGCCTGCACACTGAGTCTCAAATGCAGCCAGTCCAGAAAGCAGTAGGATGGCATCTCCTGGAAGAGACAAAGAAATGGATCAATGCATCACCTGATAGAGTTGACTTTGGGAAAATACTCTTTGGGAGAACTTTATAGTTCATTTGGATAATCTTGGAGGAAAATAGTGATAGAAACAAAGAAAACTATAACAAACAAGCAAACAAAGAAGCAACTCTAAATTCCAGGAAAAACATACCAATAAGAAAATATTCATGGTATACAGTTTGGCACAGCAGTGAAAATACTTGTATATTTATAATAATATAAACACTAAAGACAGATTTAACTGAACATTGATACAACTATGGAGGACACAAAGAAGGGAAGTTTCTGTGTGGGTAGGTGGGAAGTGAGAGGTATAGGAGTGCTAATTCCCACCTATAGAAGTGAGTAGATAATGTTTAAGTCTGGCAAATCAAGAAATTACAACATAAACAGCTAAAAAGAAGTATCTTCTGGGGTATGGGATTTTGAGATGGGGAGAAGTAAGGGGCAGGGGCCTGCTACTTTTCATTAAAATCCTTGTAGTACTGCTATTTGATATTTGAAACTACATACATAGTAAAATGATAAAAAATACCATTTTTGAAAGAAAAGGAAAAAGGCAGCCTGGACAAGACTATAAAGATTTTCTTTCTTTTTATTTTAAATAATGTGCTAAGGATTTTTTATCATACAGGATAAACACACACACACACACACACACACGTGTACACAAATAACAAAGGTCACTCTGGCTCCAAAGGGGAGACTGGGTGCAGAAGGGAGAAACTGAAGGCATGAAACCAGTTAAGTGGCCACTACAGAGCCTGGCAACAGAAGAAGATGGCCTGTCTCCACCAAGACAATGGTGACAGAAAAGAAGAGGGGAGAAGGGAGAAATATCCAAGAAATAAGCAAGTGTGACAGGGCAGGAGATTCAATTTCTGGATACACTGAGCTTCAGATGTTTGTTGGAGAGGCTTCATCTGAGAATTTAGGCTAGATGTCCTTATTTGAGGTCATCAGCGTACAGGTAATGACAGAAGCGGAAAGTAAGACACTTAGGGACAGTACACAAAGTAAGAGAAGATGAGCGTTTGGGGCAAAATGTTACCTAATCCCCACCAGAATCTTAAAATATGGGCAAGCACAAATCTTTATCCCCATTTTTGAAAGCTGTAAACTGAGGCTCTGAAAAGATAATATCAAATTGCAAGTACTTGGTGGATCCCAGTTCTACTTCGTGACACTGTGTTTTGTTGTCTCCTGAACATACATATATATCTTCTTGCCTAATACTTTTGTAGTTCCACTACCATACCACACCCCCACAGGCCAAATAAAACTTGAAAGCAACTCACAAAAATATTAATTATTTTAAACATCAAAGACATTTTTATGTGTATAGTAACTGAATTTCCAATTAAATCTCTTCCCTATCACTATTTTCTCATCACCACTGAGTGGGCCGCTGGGAGCCCTGTGTGTTTCTGACTTCATCCCCAGGCCTGGCCACAGCTGATGGAACCATCGTTTCATGCTTCTCAGCAACATGAACTAGGGCAAGACAGGTAGTCAAGGGTGTCTCCCCCACGGTCACAACTGTAACATGTAAACCTGGGAACTGCTGGGGCTGCATCAGAGTCTGAAAAGAACCAAGCTGATGCCTAGAGAGGAACAGACATGAGAAACACTGCAGAAGGTCCCCCCGTCCTGGAGCTCTATGATCCATTCCTGTAACTATGTAATAGACGCCAAATGGATACAGTCGGGCCACTTGATCGGCCCTGAGGCCCGTAGCTTTCGTCTCTCACACAGCCCTGGGCCTAGCTCACATCTACCGCCGCCAAGCTTTTCTGCTTTCTCTACATCTTCCACCCCCGAGTCTTGGGGCCATGGGCCCAGCTAGCCGTGCAGGCTCTATGTGAGACCAGCCAGCCCAGCCCTCCCAAGACCATGTCAGCCAGGAACAAAAACGAACCACCAAACATCACTGCCTCCTCCTACAGATTCATTTTTTAAAAAATACTTCACCTACTGTTCACATCCTTTAAAAAAAAAATGGATTTAGGGCCGGCCCCATGGCTTAGCGGTTAAGTGTGCGCGCTCCGCTACTGGTGGCCCGGGTTCGGATCCCGGGTGCACACCAGTGCACCGCTTCTCCGGCCATGCTGAGGCCGCGTCCCACATACAGCAACTAGAAGGATGGGCAACTATGACATACAACTATCTACTGGGGCTTTGGGGAAAAAAAAGGAGGAGGATTGGCAATAGATGTTAGCTCAGAGCCGGTCTTCCTCAGCAAAAAGAGGAGGATTAGCACGGATGTTAGCTCAGGGCTGATCTTCTTCACAAAAAAAAAAAAAAAAATGGATTTAATAGACTCAAATAACAATTCAGTTGTAGCTAAACGATACTGTGAGTTTTTGTTTATATAATGAGATAACAAAAAGATTTCTTAATCTGCTCATGATTTTAAAGCTTAACATGAGCTTCTCACATAATACATCCTCCAGCAGACAGCTCCAATGTATCATCTCCTGCAATTAATTCTTAATTCACTCAGCAAGGCAGCACTGGGTGCTGGGTACTGGGGAGGACAATGGGAATAAGCCGTTGTGGTCTCTGTCTTCTCTGGTGCTTACAGTCTCATTTTAGAAACAGTTATTAGAGGTTCATGTAACATTTATAAAGGCGAATGGGCTATTACTTTACTTATCCTTTAATTAATTAATTAATCTCTTTCCATACAATCATATCTCTACAGATACAGAGAAATAACCACAAAAGCATTTGACTACGTCCACACCCAGACGTCAGTGAAAGAGGGAGGAAAAAAGACAAATTTGGCCAATGTAACAATCATGAAAACCAGTTAAATGTGATTTGAATGAATTCAACTCTTCTTCCTCCCTGCAAACTGGCTTAAGTACAAATTCATCATTAGAAACAAATTTAATATAAACTTCTACCCAGAGGAGAAAGCTATCAACCAATTCCCTCTCTCAGTGACCATCACAGTATCTTGCGGCAGAGTGTCCCTTCCAGGTGGATCTGAGCTTGAGATCCGTCTGGCCAGGGAGGCAGTGACTGCCACCTTCTTCACACGCTTGTACCCATGGATCCATCCGGTGCCAAGAGGTCTGATGCAGAAGAAACATTAGACTTCTGTTTGCACTAGGGATTCAGATACACACACAGGCACATCTAGCAAGAACAGGGAAGGACAGTGGGCTGGAGACTTAGAGGCTAACTGGCAAGGAGAAACTACAGGGGGATCAGGGCTCAGGGAGAGCTCAGGGCAGAAGGGAAGGGGGTTGCACCCCCAGTCTAGTGGCTGTGACCTGCCATCCTACCAGACTCTGTATTCATAAAAGGCCTAAATAAGCCTGTGGTGGGACCCCTTCCCCATCAATGGGGCACAGCATGAACCAGGAGAGATGCTCCCTTCATCATTTTGCATCTGAGTAGTTGTGGCATGGGTGGATTACGGATCAAGAGCATCAGTGGCTGGGAAGAAAAACAAGGATGGCGCTTTGTGGGGAAAACAACCAGTAGCAGCCACCTGGGCTGACATGTGAGCACATGTGAGACAACCCCACTCCCACCCCTGGACACCCAGATCTGGGTGGACCAAGGACATTTTAATGGGGTAAGGCATGTGCGTGAGGACCAACGGGTCAGCAAAATCCAGGTTTTAGTTTCATACACTGTCATTGGTACCCACAGGCCCAGGAGGCCAGGAGCCTTGTATCTACCTCCATCCTTCATACCTCCCTCTGCTCCCTGTTGAGCAGCCTGGTGGGAGATAGGGGTGGGGAGGAAGGAGGACAGGCTCCCACCAACAGGACACCTCCACTCTATGGGGGGTCACAGAGAAGAGGTTTGAAAAACACTGACTGGTATCACTGAGCTTGTGAGGGGAAGGTTTAATAAATCTTTACAAAAAGATCTAAGATCCCAAGAAAAAGGCAACACTAAGGGAGAATTAATAACCCCCTCATATTAACTGCACACAACTTACATTTTCTATTGACAACATAAGATCAAAACAGACATTTTAAAGTTTTGTCTTACTAACAATTATCTCTAATGCTTGCATGTCACAACACATCTAATCAAACTCCTATTCCGAGTCTCTGCACTGTGGAGCCCACCTCTCCCCAGCCTCCAGCTGCCACTCAGTCTATCTCAGTGATCTCTATCCCTTGCCACAGTGGCTTCTTCCTGTTCCATAACTGTGGTTAATGGAAGTTCTAATTAATTCCACTTACTGTGCAAGGACTTGATCAGCCCCCACAATGAAGCTATCCCTTCTTTTTTTGTTTTTTGTGAGGAAGATCAGCACTGAGCTAACATCTGATGCCAATCCTCCTCTTTTTGCTGAGGAAGATTGGCCCTGAGCTAATATCCGTGCCCACGTTCCTCTACTTTATATGGGACGCCACCACAGCATGGATCTACAAGCGGTGTGTCAGTGCACGCCCGGGATCCAAACCGGCGAACCCCAGGCCGCTGCAGCAGAGCGTGCACACTCAGCCACTTGCGCTACTGGGCCAGCCCCGAAGCTGTCCCTTCTTGACGTCATAGATGGTAAAGCCGGGTAGGTTCTGGTTCCACCTCCACCCTGTATTCATTCAAAAAATCTTAACCTCAATCTCTACCTTTGGACAATCTGAAGGGGCTGATCCTGATCATGGCTAAGACCACTTCCATATTTTTTGTTCCAAGAAGTGGTCAGACTTAAAGATAGTACCCCAAAATACACATTCATTATGTTTTTATTTCAACATGTTATGCAAAACTCTCTGTTTTAAGAGTCTTGACATCCCCTAATAACAGATTTTCTGGTTAACTAAGACAGTGTTACAACAATAAGACATAAGGAGAGAGGGAGAAGGAGCGAGAGATATATCAGAAGATTTTTAAAAATATCACTGATATACTGATTTATATATGTATATACATATACTTTCTACTTGTTGAATACAAATAGTTTTAGTGATAGAAATGCCATTTATAATGACAATCATTATGGTGTGCTTTTTGTTTTTTTGTTTTTTGTTTTTTTCTTGGTGAGGAAGATTAGCCCTGAGCTAACATCCATTGCCAATCCTCCTCTTTTTGCTCAGGAAGATTGGCCCCCTGCTAACATCTGTGCCCATCTTCCTCTACATTATATGTGGGACGCCTGCCACAGCATGGCTTGATAAGCAGTGCATAGGTCCACACCAGGGTCCGAACCTACGAACCTACGAAGCAGTGTGTGCGAACTTAACCACTATGCCACTGGGCCTGCCCCAATGGTGTGTTTTTAAAAGCAGATAAAGGGGATTAAATTAAGTCCAGATCCCTATTCTATTCTCAAAGGATATAAGGTAATAATTCTTTTTTTTTTTTTATTTTGCTGAGGAAGATTAGCCCTAAGCTAACATCTGTGTCCATCCTCCTCTATTTTGTACGTGGGACGCCGC
This sequence comes from Ceratotherium simum simum, assembly GCF_057802395.1. Taxonomy (NCBI): domain Eukaryota; kingdom Metazoa; phylum Chordata; class Mammalia; order Perissodactyla; family Rhinocerotidae; genus Ceratotherium; species Ceratotherium simum. Next base: position 37,617,708 of record NC_141920.1, on the reverse strand, counting down.
CACAGCATGGCTCGACGAGCAGTGCGTAGGTCCGGACCTGGGATCCAAACCTACAAACCCTGGGCCACCAAAGCGGAGTGTGCAAACTTAACCACTATGCCACTGGGCCGGCCCCAAAGGTAATATTCTTTTATTTGGAACTGTGATAAATTGATTATTCTACATAAAATTATTTTCCAGATAATTAAATCTTACTCCTTTAAACATTCTGTGTTCATAAAGAGCACCAGGCACAATGCCTCGCACAAAGGAGCTGTAATAAATATCTCAGGAAGGAAGGAAGGAGGGAGGGATGGAGGCCAGCCACTGAGGAGCACCATAATGAAGTGATACCTCTGTGATCCTGACTCATACAGGACTTTCTGTAATTAACATTAAATGATGTATACTTCAGGCCTTTACTAATTACGTATGGATTTAAAAAATAATTTCCCCATCTGTCCCTCAGCTAACTGGCAATTCTCACTGCTCACAGTGTGCTTGTTTCTAACATTCCCTCTGCTCTTAATTTAAAAATTTTTCAACTTATTATCTGTTGTGCCCTAGAAAGCCAAATAATCAAGCACTTGAGAACTGTATGTAAAAGAGAAGCTGATTTCAATGAAGACAGATGTGGTGAGGAAAGTGTTTGAGCTTTAGTGGCCATATTTGGGGATGTAGCACCACTTCTGGTCTTTTCCTGTTAACTTCTTGGTTCCTAGAGTTATGGTCCTGATGAATAAGACTGCCAATCTGGGTAAGCGAGCCGTTCTTGACTTAAGATTTTTAATTGATTTTAATTCATTTTCAGTAGCCATGAGCAGAAAAAGAAAATATAAATTAGCTCTAGGATATTAATAAGGAACTTCATTAATCTGAGGATCAGGTTCCTTATTGTACATAAAGGACCTCTGACAGAAACATTCATGCTGAGCCAGGAAGTATGGCATCAAGACAAAGGAGATGCGAAGGGAACTCTTCAAAGAAGAGCAACAGGAAGTCTCTGGAAGACAGCAATCCTGGAGAGCAACCAGCCTGGAATGAAAGCAGTAAGAGAGTAATCCAGGAGGTCATCGGTGACTCCCAGAACCAAAAAGACAGAAAGACAAAGGGAAAAAATGGAATAGAAAGATCATCTGTCGGGTCTGTTCATGTGGAGAATCGGACTGGCAGGCACCTTAAAGAGCTGCTGGAGGGCGAGGGATAGATCAGCCAGACTGCTGTTCAGAAAGCAAGCAAATAAAAACAAAAGGGGGCGGGGGGGGGGGCAGGAATTAACTCAGAGGAAAACAAAAATGATACAGACAAAAGAAATATAATCAGAGTATACTACTTGGCTCAGCAGTAAAGACTGTCATACTAACAATACTGTCATAATGAAAAACAATATGGATTTACATAAAAATGCATCAAAATTAAATATGAGTTGTATCACAATACTCAAGAAAATGCCATATAAGCATGCTATTTAGAAATATGGAGGTGAAAAACAGAAGAAACAGCTAAAAGACTTTAGAGTGATCATTTTTAGGGAGTAGGAATGGAGGGCGGAGGGGGGCGGGACAGGGCACTATTGTTTTTCTTTCAAAGTCTATAATGTGATGCCAAGACAATTAAATGGGGGAAAGAATTTAAAAAGGAAAGAAAAGAAAACATATGTTCATACAGATGGTGTTGGTACAACTGGATATCCACATGCAAAAGAATGAAGTTGGACCCATTCCCGAAACCATATACAAAAATTAACTCAAAATGGATCCTAGACCCAAATCTAAGAGCTGACACTATGAAATTCTTAGAAGAAAACAGAGGAGTAAACCTCCATGACCTTGGTTAGGCAATGATTCTTAGATATGATACCAAAAGCGTAAGTGACAAAGAAAAAATAGATAAATTAGACTTTATCAAAACTAAAAACTTCTGTGCTTCAAAGCACACCATCAAGAAAATCAGGAGATAATCCTCAGAATGGGAGATAATATTTGCCAATCATGTACCTGATCAGAATACATAAGGAATTCTTACAACTTAACAATAAAAAGACAAGTAACTCAATTTAAAAATGGCCAGATCTCAGAAGACATTTCTCCAAAGACGATAAACAAGTGGCCAATAAGCACATGAAAAGATGCTAAACATCATTAGCCATTAAGGAAATGCAAATTCAAACCACAGTGAGATACCACTTCATACCACTGGGATGGCTATAATCAAGAAAACAGTAATTAGTGTTGACAAGGATGTGGAAAAAGTTGGAACCCTCCTACACTGCTGGTAGAAATGTGAAATGGTACACCATTTTGGAAAACAGTTTGGCTGTTCCTCAAAAAGTTAAACATACAGTTACCATATGACCTAGCAATTCCACTCCTAGGTATATACGCAAGAGAAGTGAAAACATACAAGTGTACACTAAAACTTTTTAATGTATGTTTATAGTGGCATTATTCATTATAGCCAAAAAGTAGAAGTCCAGTGTCCATTAACTCATGAATGGATAAACAAAAGGTGGTATATCTATACAATGGAATATTATTCAACCATAAAAAAGAAATGAGATATTGATATATGCTACAACATGCATGAACCTGAAAACAGTCTGCTAAGCAAAAGAAGCTAGTCACAAAAGACCACATATTGTACAGTTCTATTTATATGAAATGTCCAAAATAGGCAAATTTATAAAGAAACTAGATTGATGGCTGCCTAGGGCCAGGAGTGGGGGCAGAGGTAGGGGGAAGAATGAGGAGTGACTGCTAATGGGTACGAGGTTTCTTTTGGGGGTGATGAAAATGCTCTAAAATCACATTGTGGTAATGGTTGCACAATTCCATGAATATACTAAAAACCACTGAATTATATACTTTTCATGGGAGAATTTTATAGTATGTGAATTATATCTCAATAAAGCTGTTTTTAAAAGTCTATACAGCAGTGGTTATTACACAGATGTAAACATTTGTCAAAATTCATCCACTGTACATTTAGATGAGTCCATTTGATTGTATGTAAATTATACCTCAATAAAATGAACTTTCACAGAAAGTTTCATTTAATAAAATGCAATAATTTTATTATAGTAAATTTAGACAAATGTTACTTTCAGAACACCAAGCAGGAAATAATATCAAACTCATTACTACCTTTCCACGGCCAGCATTAATCATCTGTATTAGGCAGACATCCGCTGCCTTCATTAGAAAGTCCTCTAACGCTGGTCAGAGAATGGCCATCTGTCAGAGTGACAAGACTCAATTTCCAGCAGGAAAGTAACAATGTCAGTTTAATTAATGTTTTCCTAAAGTTACCAAGTATGCCTTCCTGGCAGAACTTCTGCTTTTCTAAAGAGAATTATCAATTATTAAAGTACTATTTATTCTCAGCTTGCTTTTGGGAGAAATACAATTTCACCTTAAAAACATAAAATTTTCATTCTGGAAGGAACTTGGATATCAAATCCCTTATTTTACAGATGTGGAAATTGACTGAGGCCTAGAAAAGTTAATAGATTTGCTCAAGATCATACTGATGGTAAACTGAAACGGCTGCCACCAGATTCCTTGTCGATGAGCACCTGCACAGGTCACTCATCACACCCCCAGGGACATTGGTGGCCCCCTGGTGAGCATGTATCGAGGGCTTCCTAAATGCCAGGCACCCCACTAGCACATGAAATGCTCTCCTCACTTATTCCTCATATCGACTCTGTGAAGCAGGGACTGTTACTCACTGCAACCTCCCCAATGTACTGAGGAGAAATCAGATGCCAAACAGTTTATAAGCAGCCTATAGTCAAGGAGCTAGTAAGAATGGAGCCAGGAGTCCCACTCGGTCTGTCTGTCTCCAGAACCTAAACTTCTAGCCAACAAGATATGCCCACTCCTGGGCCGGCCCCGTGGCTTAGAGGTTAAGTGCGTGCGCTCCGCTACTGGCGGCCCGGGTTCGGATCCCGGGCGCGCACCGATGCACCACTTCTCTGGCCATGCTGAGGCCGTGTCCCACATATAGCAACTAGAAGGATGTGCAACTATGACATACAACTATCTACTGGGGCTTTGGGGAAAAAAAAGGAGGAGGATTGGCAATAGATGTTAGCTCAGAGCCGGTCTTCCTCAGCAAAAAGAGGAGGATTAGCACGGATGTTAGCTCAGGGCTGATCTTCCTCACAAAAATAAATAAATAAAAATAAATAAATAAATAAATAAAAATTTAAAAAAAGAATCTGAGATGATAAAAAAAAAAAAAGATATGCCCCACTTCCCCAAAGCAAACACTTTACATATTTCTTTTGATAAATGCTAGCATTTACATTTCCAATATATGGGAAGATACTTACTGACACATCATTTCTGTTAGAACACCCTGTTTATCCCTACCTCACATAAAGTTCTCGCCTACGTCTATCTTTTTGTCTTAAATCTAGTCCCTCCTCTCCTCCTCTCTCTGATTTTTCCCTTGTCAAGCCAGACTTAGGGGCAGGGCAGTACCCCTGGCCTTTGGCACTGACCACCTGAGAGCGGATGTTAGAGAAGCACAGTCTTTTTTGTGTGGTATATAGAAACAAAGAATCGTAAGAGACAATGGCATGGAGTTGAGAGAAAAGACTGGTTTAAACAATTCCATAAATTCTTACAAATGCTTTCTCAAATGTGATGCTAATTTGACTTTTAAATTTAAAAGTTTAATTTTAAAGTTTTTTTTAAACTCTAAAAATTTTAAAGAGTTTAAATTTAAAATTTAAACTTTAAAATTTAAAGTGATGAGAATGGACATACATAGTTCCACCCATGCTCATTCTCAGCTATTATTTTACTAAACACATTAGTCCATCAGGTTTTAAGTTGCATGTTGACCTAAAAGATATCTTGACCTCAAAATAAATCTATTAAATATTGTATAGATTGAAGGGAAAGAAAAGGAGACCTCTCTGAGAAGCAATACCATATTTGGTCTTAGGAATCTACTGGGATGTAAAACACAGACAAAATTATGGGCCACTTTAGAACAAAGCTCTAACTGCCCAGACATTTTTCACTCTGTTAAAGGGAAAAACGAATAAAAGCCAATGGAGACAACCTAAGCCACTTTGGGATTTTCTTTGCTAATGCCAGCAAATTCCTTCTAAAAAACAAGGCAGCGTACTTATTACTTAATGTTTGTCTCACGGCTGTCTTCAGTGGGACGAGCTTGTGAGTTTCTCCTTGTTAGAGGCAGCTTGATGGAGAAGGGCCATTAAGCAAGAATCTGACTTGTTATAAAACATCCCAGAACTGACACATGCAAACAAACATACATCTCAGAAGGCATAATGTTCATTCCTGAAGGCTGCCAATGCGCAGGAATTTCTCTTCTGGAACAGCCCTTAGTGTCAGTTTATAAGCCTTACAGTCATGCCTCAGCTTTGCTCAATAACTCCGTTATGTATCTACCATAGTCAATACCCTGTTATTTTTGCTGAATTGAAAAACTAAATCTCCCTTCAAAGATGAAAAACTCGCAGCGTCTACATTGTGCGTGCGTGTGTGTGCGCGCACGCACCTAAACAAGGCAAAGAAGGCACTGCTAGGCCAGGTACAATGGTGCAGATAAAAATAGCCTCAAGAAGCAAGAGAGAGATCTCAGGTGACAAGATAGCAAAATTAGATATAAAGACCTTATTGCTCTTAAAATATCAGCTTTAAAGAACGAACTTTGATATTAATATAACTTTGACATATAATTGATATTCTGATACCAACCATATAATCAGACCTAAAATGATAATAATATATGCGAATAGCTGACATTTTCAACTAAACAACAACAAAGTTTCCAAATTAAAAAAATACCCTTCAAGTATAGTACTTGGAGGCTAGTGAAGTGTTGAGCTGTGCTTATGTCATGAATTTTATTCAGAAGACATCATTTCCTTCCAAATACTTAAGAAATATCAGTTCCCTAAGTCCTTAATTATGCACTTTATAATTGTAAGTGTTTTGACTAGATTTCATTTGGAGTAAGAAGCCAAGACTATTTTAAATAAGCCAAAACAAAGTAAAACTGGTAATTACATTATTGGACTTTGTCCTTGTTTTAATCAGTCCTTTCTGAGCTTCTGAAAACAACTGCATCATTTCAAATGCACACCTGTTTCACCAGAGAACAATTTCTTAAAAAATGCTTCAACTTAGAAATAAATGTGAATTCAATTTAATATATATCAACCTTTGATTTTTTTTTTTCCTTCCAAAGGTGTTGTATTTTTAAAAATATTTCAAGAGGGGCCAAATTCAAACAGTCTACACTCCCAATCAAAGAGCAAGTTCTTGGGGCCAGAGAGACCTGTGTTCGATGCTGGTCTTGCTGCCAACTCCACTCATAACCTGACACGTGGCAGATGTGCCATCGCAGGGGGACACTTCCCCCCAACCTGAAAAGTGTTAAACTGCAAAGAAATGCACAAAGCTCTAGGTTAATATTCAGTTTATTTCTATTGTCTCTTTTTACATAAAAATTACTTTAAGAATATGCTATTTATTCTAGGCTTATAAACTTACAATCCCTCAAAGCTGCTTCGAAGAATTTCTCTGAATTCGACGAAAGTTAACTTGACAGTGAAGAAATACATTTTTACCACATTAAGATTCCCATGTGGCCCATTAAAAGTGTTCGAGATTATTAGTACAGTTATTAAATGTTTAATGCATTATACAGAGGGTGATCTTTCTGTGCTATGAGAACTTTAACTTTGGTATGCTCCAACCAGAATGCTCAAAACATGAAAGCTAACTGTTTGCAGATTTTTGCACTTGGTGCCCTAACATCAGTTAAAATGTGGAATACAAGAGAAAAGAACTTAGCCAAGAGCTTAACAGAACAGAGAAAGAAGTTGGGACAGGAGTCAGGCAAACAGGAAACATCCTCTCATTTGTCCTGAAGCCAAAATGGATTTAGACAATTGCCCTGGGGCCACACTGAAAGTCTGGGAAAATACACCAACTACAATACACCTCGAAGAATATATGTTAAAAAGCCGGGGCCAGGAAGCATACCCACTGGTTCTCCACTCTCCCCACCCACCCCTGGAAAGAGTTTTGTAACCAAACCTACAGGCATCCTTCTTAGCACTTTTCTCTGAGTGAGTAGTTTCCAAAAGCTTCAAATGACTGTCCTCATTGTGGTTAGGGTCACTGCTTTGGAAAGTGTACAAAAAAATACCACCCAGAAATAATAAGAGTTGATGGGAATTATTTTTAAAGATTTCCTTTTGGCACAGGTTTATCTAAAGAAGGCAACTCCCTTTGAAAATTATATACAACTTGGTGTTCTCTTTAAATCACTGAGCTAGAAATATTGGGGTCTAACCTATAAGAGTCCAGAGACTAGTGTGGGCCACTCTCTCTGCACTGTCTCAGCTAGAAGCTACAGGTGTCCCAGGAAAATGCACAACTTAATTCCCAGACAGATGCGTGCTGACCACTGACTTCTTTACTCTGCTGTAGAGGGGCAATGACCAGTGAGAAGCAAAGCCAGGACTCCCCTGTCCTTCTCACCCTTCAGTCAGACAAAGCCCTCAGCAGGCAAGAGGCAGCTCTAATGCAAAAAGTAGCCCCCAACCCCTCCTCAAGCCCTCTATCCCTCAAAGTCCAAGGATGCCCTTGGCCCATCTGGCATCTTCTGGCCTCAAGTCCCTCCAGGGCCCTGAGGCTTCTTCCAACCAGAAGGCCTAAGGATCCTGCAGTTCCTTTACTCCCACTGAAAGGTCCCACCTAAGACTCACTGACCCCCATGATGTTTATACCTAAGATAGATAAGCGGGGAGGAGATATCTCCCACCTCTTCTACCTCGGAAAAGAGCATGGTTCCACCTCCTCCCAATCTTGTCCTGCTTGCATTTGACTGATTTATTAGATTTAATTATTCACACTTCACGAGCCTCAGACCTTGGGTTCTGGGGTCAGACAGTCCAGGTTTGAATCCAAATCCCACCACTAGCTCTGTGACCGTGGGTAAATTTCCTAACCTCTGTGCTTCAGTTTCCTCATCAGCAAAATAGGGATAATAATCAGACTTAACTCATGGGATTAGTATATATTTCCCGAGACAGTCAATACAAAGCCCCTGGCACAGTTCGCACACACAGGCAGGACTGCAAAAAGGTGAGTTATGGATACTCCTCTAGGAGGTCTCTGTATCTATCCCTCCCCTTCTCCCTCCCTCCTGACGCTCCCTTCCACTGCCAGGACCTCTTCCTGGACTGGAAAAGGATAGGAACCTAGGGAAAGGTCACCTGATGCACAAAGGTCCTGACTGTTGTAACACAAAATAATTCATTGAAGGACAGAAACCAGAGTTTCTATTTCAACTTAATCTCATTAATAACCTTAAAGTGACATAATACTAGGGTGATAATATATTAATTTATTGATCGAGACACTTCTGAAACTGAAAGGTGGTGCCGTTAATAATTATGCCAAAATGACTAGGATAGTCCTCAACTTAATACTCACTTATAAACACTTTCTCACCATCAAGAAAAACCTCATTAAATACAAACTACGAGCCAGGGGCCAAACCCACCTGTTGCTTGTTTTTGTAAATAACGTTTTTTTAACTAGAACACGACCATTCTTACTTGTTTACATATTGTCTGTTTTCATCAACAAGGGCAGAGTTAGACTGATGCAACAGAGACTGTATGCTTCACAAAGCCTAAGATATTTAGTATCTATCTCTTCACAGAAAGTCTGCCAACCCATTCTAGGCTCAAGTAATTCAGAGACACGGCCTTCTAACCCGCAGTCTCCCATCTGTGTGCTAATCTCTGACAAGAATAAAATAGCAAATTACTTCTCTTATGATATGTTTGGTTTTTTTTGGGGGGTGAGGAAGATTGTCCCTGAGCTAACATCTGTGCCAGTCTTCCTCTAGTTTGTATGTGGGATGCTGCCACAGCACAGGTTGATGAGCAGTGTGTAGGTCTGCGTCTGGGATTCAAATCGGCAAACCTCGGGCCGCCAAAGTGGAGTGCACGAACTTAACCACTACACCACAAGGCCGGCCCCCTACTTCTCTTATGATAAGCATGAATTTTTATTATGTAACAATGCCACATTTAAAATGAAACTAAAATTTATCAAAATACAGCTTCCACGTGGGCACCAAATTTTCAGAGGATTCTGTCAAACTAGAAAGGATCCAAAGTAGGAATGCCTAGGTGTCACATCTAGGACATTATTATACGTGGAATGATCAAAGGAACTCAACTATTTAATATAGAAGGAAAATAAAAGAGCTGGAGTTGAGGACAGGACTGTGGTCTTGGCACACAGGAAGGGCTGTCACCTGAAGAGCGCGAGCCAGCACGACGCAGTGACTCAGTGCTCTGCTCTTGATTGTGGCCACATAACTGAGGTTCCTACCTTCTCTGAGCCTCCTCTGTGAAACTGGGGGAGTAACAGCACCTTCCTCACAGGAAGGTGGTGAGCATAAAATGAGATGGAAAGTGCCCAGCTGCTGCTGCTGCTCTTATAGGTCACCTGTATTATTGTTGCTATCGTTGAAGAGCTAGTAGACATAGTCTGTTGACAATTAAAACTAGGGGTAGGTTTCAGGTAGGCAGATTTCAGCTCAACCTAAGGAAACATCTTATTATCTTCCTGCCCACTTAGTAAGTCAAATGAACAGACATTCTCATAAAGCAGAGTTCAAAATACCTGACACAGGGGGGCCGGCCCCGTGGCCTAGTAGTTAAGTTCGGCACACTCTGCTTCGGTGGCCCAGGTTCGCGGGTTCAGATCCTGGGTGCAGACCTACACCACTCGCCAGCCATGCTGTGGCAGCAACCCACATACAAGGAAGATTGGCATAGATGTTAGCTCTGGGCTAATCTTCCTCAGCAAAAAAATAAATAAATAAAAATAAATCCCTGACACTGCCCCCAGAGGCAGCATGACACCATGGCAGAGCGGAGGCAGAGGGGACTGCAGAAGAGTGATAATTTGTACTGAATGACTTCAATGTTTTTTCCTCTGCAACTATGTTTAAGAAACTTTCATGTGTGCCCCAAAGATGAGTATGTACCATCTTACTAATAGGGAAATATGACACACCAGAGATTATAATTTATTTATTTATTTATTTATTTATTTCCCCCAAAGCCCCAGTAGATAGTTGTATGTCATAGCTGCACATCCTTCTAGTTGCTCACACCAGAGATTAAACAGATCTTGGCAGTTTGTGAGGACAGTGTATTGCAAACTTTACGTTTTAAAGGACCACTGGCAACTCAAAACAGAGTAAGAAAACAAGTTGGCTCTGTTTCTCCAGAAAGGTGAATGCAGGAGCAAGACCACGGCACCAACGAATGCCACGATGCTGACGGGTTAACCCAGGAAGTGGCCCAGTTCCAAACATGGACCCAGTGGTTTTGGCTGGCAGGATCCTGCAGAGGTGCACTGTGCCCAATTCCTGCTGGGTCCACCGATAATTTGCAGGGCACCGGAGGCTGGGTCCAGGCTCCCTCTCGCTGCAGCCTGCCTTATCTTTAGTGGAACTGGACAAGCTCCCACTCCCTGATCAAGGCAGTGGGAAGACAGCCGACTGTATAACAGGCCTGCAGCCCCAGCGCCTGTTACCCAGGACGAAAGGTAAGTGTGGCCACAAGGAGTATAGACTCATGCACGCCTTAGCACCCTAAGGAATTATTCGAGTTATTGATTCATGATCTGAACACAAATCAAGAGTCTAAAAAAAAATGGAGGAGCAGGAGGAAGAGGAGAAAGCATGAGCTAGCTACGGAAAATCACAGTTGAAACACCGAGAATAAGGTCACTGGAGGTGGATAAATGGATAAACATAAGCGTACTATTCGAACACACACGGCCCATGTTCTCTTCTTGGATTATTAATATGAAATGTCTTTTCACAGGTTATTAAATCTTCAGTGCCATCCACCTCAAGACCTCTCCCCCAGGTCAGACATGGCACTGGAATGCATAACAACTGCTACTCCTTTGCGAGGTACTTTACAGTTTATAAAGCACAACTCCATACACTAAATAGTGTGGTGGGTAGTTCTACTCCCACTCCTGCAGAAGAGGAAACAGGCTAAAAAAGACGAGTGTCTTGGCCAATGTCCCATAGCTAAAGAAGACCACTGCCTGCCAATCCAGTGCCCTTTTCATCAGTCACTCAGCTTTCAGAGTTAGAATCCTCAGACAGGGCTGGAGGAGAACAAAGTGGAGAGACAGGGAAGGAGGAGTGCTGGGCCCTTTCTCAGACCCTGTTTTCTCACACAGTCTTCATGCCAACCCTGCTGGGTGTGTGTGACTTTCCTCAGAGTGAAAAGTGAACCCTGAGGGGTCAAGTCCAAGAGCACACCAGGACCGGCTGACAGCACTAACTGGAGGCTGTTTCCCCCACCCCAAAGCTGCCTGGAAAGCAGATGTGGAGACATCAAGGCAGGAGAAACACTGGAGGCAGCCCTGCGCCAGGATGAGGTGCTCACTAGCTTCAGGGAACTGGGTGCCAGAGCCAAGGCAGCAGCAGCAGCAGAAGACATGGTGAGAACGGACTGGGGGCCGAGGAGTCGTGAGGCAGAAGGAAAGGGGGTGATGGTGGGGGTGGGAGGAGAGTGAAGGGATGAGATGGTCAGGAGGACCTGGCACCGTGTCTCTTAGCGGGTGACCTCTAAAGCATGCTTATCCACCACAGCAGGCGGAGGCAAAGCTCTAGAAATCCAACCTGAAAGCTGTCATGGGAAATATACCCATCAGTGGTTTGCAGTTCAGTTTTTGATTTGATGGAAAGAGGAACAAGTTCAACCCTAATGAAGCAAAAGCAACTTAGCTTCTGGAGCAGCACTGCCTCCTCTCCCCCTCCATGCCCTCCCACTCACCTGCCCATGCTCTCACTTGCCAACTGGTAGAGCTGTCCTGATTCTTCCCCTTGTGTTTCTCAGAAGTTTCTAGAGGGCCGGCCCCATGGCTTGGCGGTTAAGTGCGCGCACTGTGCTGCCGGCGGCCCGGGTTCGGATCCCGGGTGCGCACCAACGCACCGCTCCTCTGGCCATGCTGAGGCCGCGTCCCACATACGGCAACTTGAAGGATGTGCAGCTATGACAGACAACTATCTGCTGGGGCTTTGGGGGAAAAATAAATAAATAAAATCTTTAAAAAAAAAAAAGAAGTTTCTAGAAAGTTGGCAAGAGGCGAAGACCAGGGTTTGAATCTCTGTTGGAGCTTTGTGGAGCCCAGTTCCATGTCTGCCTTCCCAGCCAGGCCACACAGGCAGTGAGGCCAGCAGGATGGGGCTACTACAAAACATGCAGCTCCCCTACCATCTCCCTGACAAGCACCCTGGCAACAGATGGCCACCTCGCCACAATACTCAGCCAGGGGCTCTCTCCTGACTTCCCAGGAGTGTGAGCTGCCTGAAGGTGCTGTAGGAGTAGATGAATGATCTGGGCTTTGACCTATGCAGACCTGGGTATGAATTCCAACTCTACCAAGCGCTAGCTGGGTCTCAGTTGCCTTATTTGTAAAATGGGGATAATGATTCTTATCTCAAAAGGTTGCAGTAAAGATTCAATGAGATTGCATCTGCTAGAATCTGCTACTTTCTGTCTGGTATATAGTAGCTAGTGAAGAATCATCAGCTCTCTGTATTTTCTCCCTCTTCACCCAATAATGGGCGGTAGGCTGGCCTGGAATGAGGTGGGGCACACAAAGTAACAATCGTCTCCTTCCCCTGCTTCTCCACCCCATTCACTCCCGTTTTCCTTCCCTCTCAGGCTTCATTTCAGAGCCTGAAAAATGAACACACAAGGGCAAAGATTACACTACAAGGCCTCAAAGGCTTGTGCAGGCAAATCAATAGCAATGGCATTTATTTATTAGGCATACAGAGTGGAATCAGGGGCTTATACAATGATTGGGTTCTAAATTCACCAAGAAATGACTGTAATAAAAATGACTCCTGAGGGGGCCTGCCCGGTGGCGTAGTAGTGAAGTGCACGCGCTCCGCTGCGGCACCCCGGGTTCAGATCCCGGGTGCCAACTGACACACCACTTGTCAAGCCATGCTGTGGCGGCGTCCCATATAAAGTGGAGGAAGATGGGCACGAATGTTAGCCCGGGGCCAGTCTTCCTCAGCAAAAAGAGGAGGATTGGCAACAGATGTTAGCTCAGGGCTAATCTTCCTGCCTCCCCCCACAAAAAAAATTATTGCTGAAAATATCTTAAACATAAAAAATAAAACAGTTTAGTACTGTCTGTGTACATATCAATCCATTGTGGCCAGTTTATTTTTCTTCCAGTGTTGGAACAAATCACTGTTTCTTTGGTTAAGAACCAGATGATACAGTCCCTTGCATTTAGGGGCCACATTGTACAAAAAGTCCACCCTGTATATCTGTTCAGTGGCATCCCATGGCGAGGTGCCTGCCATTAGTGTGGGCCCTACGGCTTCACACTATCGTGTCCGGGGAAGTTTACACATGGTTTCTCACACTGTCTCCCTAACCAGAGTTGCTTCTGCCCTAAACATTGCCCCCACATATCCTGCGACCCCATCACTACCACCTTTATAATCACTCTCTCCATCTCCTTTCCCTTTCTCCATCTTGACCATAAGGCAGTAATGGCTCCGAAATAAGACTGGGGGTCATATCATGACTCCAGCATTAATTATCTGTGACCTTGGGGAAATTACCTATCATATTAGACCTTGAATTTCTCCAACAGCAAGTTCAAAATACTTACCTCAAAGGATTTAAGGATAAAACACTGACAGCAGCATCACACACATTACAGACAGTGATACCCAGGACACGGATGGCACACAGTCTCTTTCCGTTTATAATTAGGAAGAGCGACCAGTTAACGTTTAGGCCATTTTCTTCTTTTGAAAAAGAAATGTTAAAATTTCTTTTAATTTTACTTTTTAATAATTTAAAATGAATATTTTTTAATCTAAAAAATAATACATGGGAATTCTAGAAATTTTGTAAAGTACAGAAAAGAAGTAATAAAAAAGAAAGTCCTCCTCAAAAAAAGTCTCATTTTGGATTATTTCTTCTCCAGTCTTCTTTCCTCTTTAAACTTTTTATATAGTTAAGGTCACACTCTATACAAATTTTATACTGTTTTTCTTACTTTGTAATTATGCCTGCTTGACTTAATATTATAAGATTAGGCTCAAAAATGACCAGTGACTTTGTCAATTCCCTTGTTATTAACAACTCTGTACACATAATTATAATGGCTGCATAATATTCAATTATATAGCTATTTCAAAATTAATTCATCAGCCCAATACTGGACCAGCTGTCTCTAATTTTTCACTATTATAAATAATGCTGCAATGAACATCTTTCTGGATAAACCTTTGTCCACACAGTGAATAAGTTCCAAACCACTTTTTTTTTTTTTTTTGGTGAAGAAGATTAGCCCTGAGCTAACATCTGTTGCCAATCCTCTTCTTTTTGCTGAGGAAGATTGGCCCTGGGCTAACATCTGTGCCTATCTTCTTCTACTTTATATGTGGGACGCCTGCCACAACATGGCTTGATAAGCAGTGCATAGGTCCTCGCCCAGGATCCAAACCTGTGAACCCCAGGCTGCCGAAGCGGAGCAGACAAACTTAACCACTGTGCCACCTGGCTGGCCCCCAAACCACTTTTTTTAACCAGTACAAAACCTGGTCTGCACTGAGGTGACATCCCACCAAGCTTGGGAAATGAGGCACAGAAGAGAAAACACCTACTTTCCACTGTTGCCAAGGCTGTACCACTTACCAGCCACTGTGTTCAGATATATGACAACAAACAGTAGAGCACTTTTGACCACGGTGGCCAGACAGTTCCACCTGCTCAGTCAGTAACTACTGACTTGGTGAGCTCTGTCAAATCATTTTCCATTTGGGGCTTTTGTTTCTTCAGCTGTAAAACTTGGAGCTGGAGTAAGATTACCTCAATGTTCCCCACTACCTTTATAAACGAATGACTGGTTTTAGAAAAAAGAACAAGCTTTATAGACTCAGCAGTGACTTTCCTCAATAATTTTACAGTCGGATTTCTCTAATGCTGAATTACAACTTGAGGCCAACCATCGAGGCAGTTACAGAGAGGCTCCTGGTCAGACACTGCAGGAAGAATTTCAGGAAAGGGGAAGTGAAGCCCTGACTCAGTGTGGAAGGGGGAAAATGACCCCATTGAAGAGAACAAGTAGAGAATGCTTACAGAGCCTCACTCGGCAGCAGCACTCTAGTCTCGGCTATCTGGAACAGACCACATGTCCAAAAGTGTTTGCTGCCCAGTATCCGGATATGAGGCTGGGAAGTCTAACCCGAAGTTAGGCCCTGAGGCCCAATGAAAACTCTCAGTGGAGAAACACTCACCTGAGTCTTCTTTGTCTCTACTCAGAATTTATTTAATTTGATTACCTGCTTTCCCAGGCCAAAGCAGTCAGACACGCAGGAAAGTCAGGAGTGAGCAGTGGGACTGAAGCAGAGTTAGAGGCAGGCTGACTGACAACAGCACGAAGAAAGGACTGGTAGCTGATGGAGAAGGCGGTCTGCAAAAGTTAGCAGAAGAGTTTTAGCAAAGCAGTCTGGAGATATTTAGGAGCAAGCTGTTGGGCCCCTGGGACCATTAATGGATACAGCTGCTGGGGTTCAAAAGAATGATGCTGATTAATTCACACCGAAGATTAACAGACTTCATTTAAGACAGGGAAATCTAAATCTACAAGATATTTTAGGATAATTTCCATCAAAAGTGTTTCAAATAAAAAAGGGATAAGCTTTAGTTATCTGGAAGAGTTACCCATGTTGAGCATCTAATCTGCAGAAGATATCAGGAGCCAGGACAAACTGACTCGAGACAAACCGAGTTAAAGGGACACCAGTGAAAAGGGACAGTTCTTCAGGGCTGGGCAGTGCTGGGCTCTGCCCATATTGGCATCATGCCTAGGTGCTGGCTAAGCAGGGCTGATACTCCCTGAGAGGGTCTGTGTGCACAGACACTCTTGCTGACTCCAGCCAGGGGAGTGTTGGGCCACAACGCCTGCCACACTGCCTCTTAGAAAACGTTGGCTTGCCTCTCTACCTTCCTCTTCCCCCAGATGCAAAACTGAAACAGGGTCTGCTAACAAATTATTAGGCCAACTCAGGAATTGGCTGCCTCTAGGGTGGGGAAAGCAACTGAGGATGGTAATTGAAAAGAACTTTCATATACATATATATACAGTCATTCATCTCCTAACAATGGGGATACTTTCCAAGAACTGTGTCATTAGGTGATTTTGTTGTTATGTGAACACCACAGAGTGTACTTACACAAACCTAGATGGTATAGCCTACTACACACCTAGGCTGTATGGTACTGCTTTTATGGGACCACTGTTGTATACGCAAAATGTTGTTATGTGGAACATGACTGTAAACACACACACACACAATAATTTTACAAAGCCTGGAAGCAAATATGCCAAAACTTTAAGTGCTGTGAATTCTAGATGGCTGATATATAAGTGCTGTTCTATTATTCTTGGGATTTTGTGTGTGAGGGTGTGTTTTCCAAACATCTCAAAAAGTAAAAGATAATAGGCTTCTGTCCCCCAGGAGATATGTCACTAAATCGTTTGTCCATGTGTCCACCCATTCAAAGACCTCCTGCTTGTTGTGTCTACTATCTGTCAGGTACAGGCCAAGCAGCTAGGATGCAGTGGTGAAGGAAGCAGATCCAGTCCCAGCCCTCACAAAGCTTTCAGTCCATAAGTGTCATTTATGCCGCATTCTTCTGCCATTCTCTGAAATTTTAGACATTTTTTCATTCTACATCTCCTTCTACCTAGAGTAAAACCCAAACTCCTTGCCCTGGACCACAGGCCCTTACCTGAATTGTCTCCTCCCTCCCCTCCCTCTCCTCTCACCCCATCTCACCATCTCCCCCTTTTAAAGGGCAGCACAGTGGCCTCTATCCTCTTCTATCATAGGCCCTTCATCCTTGCTGTTCCCATGCCTGGAACACTCTTGCCTAACTCTTCACATGACAGGCTCTTCAAATCCCTTAGATTTTAATTCAAATCTCACGACCTCACTGAAAGGGCTTCCATGACATCCTATGTCTAAAACAGCAACCCCTGTCACTCTGTCACGCCTCCCGACACGCTTTGATACTTATATCCTTAGTATGTGTTGACGTCCCCTACTTTCCTCCCCTTGCTCACTCCACTCCAGCCACACTTGCTTCCTTGCTATTCTCAAACACACTGGTCTCCCATAGGCCTAGGACATTCTGCCCCCGGACACCACTGAGCTAACTCCCTCACCTCTTCAAGCCTTCTCAGTGAGGCTCTCCTAGATCCCTGATTCAAAACTGCCACCTGTCTGCTCCCCGTCTCACCCATCCTGATACTTTTACCTGGTTCTACTTTTCTTGTTGGATGGGACTCACCACCTACCAACACACTATATAATTTACGTATTTATTTTCGTTACTGCTTATTGGCTGTCTCCTGAACTAGAATGTAAGACCCTTAAGAGAAAAGATTTTTGTTTGTTTTGTTCACTCACGCATCCTAAGGGTCTCAACCATGCCCTCAGTAAACATCTGATGTTGAACAAACCCACTTTGGAGCAGTCACAAATAATGTCTTTATTGTTTACCTGATTTCTTATTTACTGTTTCCCCTGAGAGAGCCAGAGCAAGCCCCTTGAGGCAACAGCCTGTTGGTCTTGTTAGTCTGCATGTCCAGCATGTAGAAAAGAATTTGACACATTTGAGGTGTTCAGTAAATATTTGAAACAAAAGAAGACACTGTCAGGCTGAGTCCAAATTGAGTTTTTCTATAAAAGGACTTCATGGGAATTTAGCTACCCATTTTCCTCTGATTCCTTAAAAGAATCTTAGCCAGCAGAAAAGGAATCATTATTTTAACTAGCATAATCATGATACAAAAATAATTATTTCCCTTATTCCGTATCCCAAGTTTGGAAGTCAACTTCAGACTGGAATTGCTGCCCAAATCCCAGGAGTAAACAAACCAGCTTCGCATTTTATATGTTACCATGAGGCTCTCCAGGTTTGCTCTTTTCAGCCAAAGAAATGTTGACACAGTTGCACACCAAGTTTCAACATGCTGATCATGTTAAAATAGTGCACAAGAAATATTTTTCCACTTTATAAAAAGCCAGACTGTTTACGTGCTTAAGTGGCCAGAGACTTTGCTATCTGTGTGTGGTCCTGAAGTTTCAATATCATCATAACCATGAATACAAAGTAGAGCAGCATGCAACAAACTAGTTGATGTAATTCCACGACCAAATTGGGAATCAAGATGTTACTCATAAATGGGCAGGTTAAAGGGCGGGGGGGGGGGGGGGAGGGCGGACCTAAAAACCTAATTTTAATATATTTTTGAAGAAAAAGAATAATTTTATATATCTGGGTTATATTTCCACATATATAATATAGAAAAACATACATATTAAAGAGAGAGAAAGGACAGAAATAGCTCACAAGGTCTTTGGCCTACAGATTTCTAGTCAAAATCACATACGAACATGCAGAGCACAGTATTAACTACAAGCCCAGAGTCAAGGGTAGAAAGATCTATGAAAGGATTCCCAAGCATGGACCTTCACATGAGCATCTGAGAGATGAGAAGCGTTACTTAGGCTTGGCCCACTCGCTTAACCCAGGCCTTGTGCAACCTCCCAGGCACCAGAGGAGGGGCCCCAAGTTCACAGCCCGGCCAAACGAGAAGACATGCCCTATCTCCTTTGTCTTTCCCATTTTCCAAGTAGCACTGGCTTTGGTCTACGATAATTCAGTCTTTCTCAAGCTAGAAATAGAATTTAAGCAGGAACTCCACCCTGTCCAGACAAGATATAAGTGAAAAAAGACCTCACAGAAAGAAAAATTATCTACATCTGACTAAGTGAAGACATGCACACATTCCCAGAGTCTCGGGTTTAAATGCTCAAGACAGTTTCTGGATTCTGGGCTGTTTGCATTTATCGTTCCTCTAAGTCCCTAAATGCTTCAGGTTAGTGAAGACTGCCGGTTCTCACATTTTTAATAGCTCTCCACTTGAAGAAAGTTCTCAGTACACTGTGTCTAAACAAAAAAAATAAATCACTTAATGTAAGCAAGTTCGTGTTGCAACACGAAATGCCATTTCCCATTTGATTGCCAAGTGCACAAACTGTTATTCTCAGTTGACTGAATAAGTGAAAGAAGGGTGCTTTATTACAATTCTTTTTCCTGGCATTATTTTTTTTCCTTCTACAGTTTCTTTTACAGAGTCTTCCACAGCTATAGGTTAGAATAGTTTTCCTGTTGCTATGACAATGGTGTAAATAAGTCAACTTTAAAATTCACTTTGGGGGTATGGAGCTGCCACATTTCCGGCTACGTAAGCCCTGCTGGGTGTGTGTTGCATACTCTTCCCTGCAGACAGTGGATCACGGCCATTTCACTGGCCTCCCTCCATTGTGGCCACCATGTTTCTGGCCAGGAAAATCTCACAAGCCTCTCAGAGGCCCCGCTCTAACTGCTGGGACTCCTACATACAGATCCAGGAATGGTCTCCTGTGCTGTAAGGAGAGGAATGTACACTTGTCCAAATGCAGAACCGTGATTAAAGGGGCATGCAAATACGTGCCTCTTCAACTCCGCCAAGCATCCGTGGTGCTTCCCACTTGTTACACAACAATGCCACAGAGTAAGGATTAAAATAAGGAGCCCATGGACACCTCTGGAGCAGCAGGATACAGGGTCTGGGAGAGCCCTTGAGAAGGGGCTCTTTACATGCAAGAGGCTATAACCTGCCACTGCTTCCACTGTTCTGTTGCAGCCTTCCAGATCTACCTCACTGGAGGTTCAGGAGCTCCCACAAGGGACCAGCCTACACCTGCAGGAAGGTGGCTCTTCCTGTATTTTCAGGGAATTGTCCATTCACAGTTAATCTGTTTCATTCTCCCAGGGCTCCTGGACCTCAGAGAAAGAAAGAAGGTACACATGACTCACTTAACTGAATCACACTGCAAGGTCTGAAGATAAAAGACCCCAGTCCTGGGATAAAGCCAAACAAGAAAGACAAAACTATCTAGGGAATCTTGAGGCTGTCAAGGAGAGGTCAACTCTGCTCTTTATCTTTACAAAATTTCTAGGCTTTCACCCTGGTTGCTGATTCGTCCTCATAAAGAGCGTTGTGAGTTGAAATGTGTCCCCCCAAAAGATATGTTTAAGTCTTAACTCCCATTACCTGTGAATATGACTTTATTTGGAAATAGGGTCTTTGCAAATGTAATCAAGTTAAGATGAGGTTAGTAGGGTGCATCCTTAATCCAATGACTGGTGTCCTTATAAGAAGAGGAGAAGACAGCTATGTCATGACTGAGGCAAAGATTAGAGTGATGTATCTACAAGTCAAGGCACGCCAAGGATTGCCAGCAAACACCAGAAATTAGAAGAGGCAAAGAACGACTCTCTCCTAGAGCCTCCAGAGAGAAAACACAGCCCTGACAACACCTTGATTTTAGACTTCTTAGCCCTCAGAACCCTGGGAGAACAAATTGTTGTTTTAAACTACCAAGTTTGTAGGACTTGGTTACAGCAGCCCTAGGAAACTAATACAAACAGCAATTTCTGTCTTGGACTGAAAAAAGAAATCATGACATCTGTGAATGAAGCTGCCCTTCAGATGAAAGCAAAGCTGCTTGTAAAAGCATAGAGCGTACACATCAGGTCCTCCTATGGCATGGTGGCAGCAGGTTGGCCTAAAGAGCAGTTTTACAGAAAACAGCACTTGTGGCTACTTCTCAGTGGCTTCTTCTTGGCTCAGCAGCTGGCCAAGTCTGGCTCCACACTTTCTGGGTTGTTGGAGTGGTCCACCCAACCCAGCCCCGCGTCTAGGCCACCTATACTTAAAAACCGCCCACCAGTCACCTGCTAGCTGTTAAGGAGACTCAGTAGCTACTTAACCCCTGTGAGCTCTGGAGGCCAGCAGGCCTAGAGACCTAGGAGCTCCCAAGAGGGCTACAACATATACAGCCTTGGGTCTCACCTAAACCTTGGCACACAGCAGAGTCCCATTTACACCCAGAGGGAACCCTGCTAATGTAAGCGGATGTGGGGGGACAGATAGCACGGTGGGCCATAATGGTGGTGGCCCACAGTTGTATCAAGGCTGGAGGGGTGTCTGTCTAAGGCAGCCCAAGGCACTGTAACTAGGAGAACCAGACTCACGGTCATCAATGTCAAGGTCAAATCGCAAGAAGGAGAGTACAAACCATCAAGTCTGAAGAGCTAGATGCACATTTTAAAGGACTACTAGCACATACTGACAAATTCACCAAATATTTACTGAGGACCTACTATGTACCAGGCACTATTTTAGGCATTAAGGATACAGCAGTGAATAAACCAGGTAAAAATCCCTACCTGCATTAAATTTTCATTGTAATGGAAACAGATAAAAAAAAAAGTAAAATACACAGCATTAGACGACAATTTGAGCAGTGGAGAAGGATAAAGCAGAGAAGAGGACAGAAAATGCTGGGGATGGGGTGGTTATCAGATTAAATGGGGGTGTCAAGAAATGCCTCAAGGAGAAGGTGATAACCAAGGAGAAGGAGTACGCTCTGTGGCTAACTGGAAGAAGAGCATTCTAGAGAGCAGGGGCAGCAAAAGCAAAGGCCATGAGATGGGGCCAGAGCCTTCGAAGAATAACAAGAAGGCCCGTGAGGTTGAAGCCAGTGGACCTGTGGGCATGCCTGCACGTGTGCGCAGAGAACAGTCAGATCATGGAGGGCTCACATGAGGACATGGGCTTTGACCCTGTGGGAGTGACACGATTTGACAAGCATTTAAAAAGATCACTCTGGCTGCCACATGGAGGGCAGGCCAAATGCGGGCGAGGGCACAGGCAGGGAGACCAGGCAGGAGGCTCCTGCAGTAGCTGCCACACCTTTGCTAGCGCTGAGGATGATAAATCATGGCCAGTGTGGTGCAGTTTGTTAACCCCCTACTGAATATCTACCCTAAAGAAAAAATAAACTGCTATCTTGGCTCCACCCAATGAAAAAAACTGCCCATTCTTTGCTTAGTGGAACTACATGCAAGTTGAAGATCACATCTACATTTATTTAAGGAGAAACAGTCTACTCTATTCATCAGAATTCTGTAAGCACTGTACCCATTTCATTTTTTATATAGGCAGTCAAAACAATCAAAACATTACATTTTCTAAAAGGTCTTATAACAAAACATTATTAATTTTTTTATAAGTTGTCTGTGTCTCAGAAGAAAATGAGAAGAAATTAATACATTAAGACATAAATTTTTCTTGATGGTGACAATTCTTTTTTTTTTGGTGAGGAAGATTGGCCCTGAGCTAACATCTGTTGCCAATTTTCCTCTCTTTGCTTGAGCAAGATTGTCCCTGAGCTAACATCTGTGCCAATCCTCCTCTATTTTGTATGTGGGTCACCGCCACAGCCTGGCTTGATGAGTGGTATAGGTCTACACCTGGGATCTGAACCCAAAGCGGAGCGTGCTGAACTTAACCACTACGCCAGATGGTGACAATTCTCATATCACCACCAGACCTTGTTAACTCTGTTTGCCTGGGTAAATGGAAGCAAGTATACCTGCCATCTGGCACAACTGCTGTCTCTTTGTGGCCATACAATAAGTGTTGGGCTCTTTGACAGGAGAAGGTCTTTGGCAGTCCTGCCCACCAGCCTCAAGAACCAAGTGGCAATAGTAGAGAGCAGGTAAAACAAGGATCCTTCCATGGAGAGAGAAGTACTTATCTTTAGCAGTTATGCACCTGAAGGAAGGATATCTGCCATGGTAGATAAGCGGTTCATCTCTAGGACCTCAGAGAGGGTCTACCATGGGTGCTCTTTGGCAACTGCAGTCAGCCGGCAACTCTTCAGTGAAGGTAAACTCAATTTATGGATGAGGACAGCACCTTTTTAAGCTTGCAGTCCTTCTACTTATTAGCATCTTTTTTGAGAGGATAGACCATGGGGGAGGGGAGAATAAATAATATTCAGATTTAAATTGAATGAGTGTATGGTGGAAATTCTTCTATACTAAGAGCACTTGTTCTGGAGTTAGACAACTTGGGATGACAAGGGAGCTGTCTCAGTGTATTAGGGTTCTTCAGAGACACAGAGCCAATAGGATGTCTCACAAAGAGAGAGAGAGAGAGAGAGAGAGAGAGAGAGAGAGCGCGCTTTATTTTAGGAAATTGGCTCACATGATTGCAGAGGCTGGCAAGTCTGAAATATGCAGGGCAAGCCAGCAGTCTGGAGACCCTGGGAAGAGTTCATTTGGCAAGCTTGAGTCTGAAGGCAGTGTGGAGGTAGAATTCCTTCTTCCTTGGGGGATCTCAGTCTTTTCTCTTAAGGCCTTCAACTGACTGGATGCAGCCCACCCACATTATAGAGGGTAATCTGCTTTACTCAAAGACTATGGATTTATACATTAATCTCATCTAAAAAATACTTCACGGCAACATCTAGACTGGTGTTTGCCCAGAAACCGGTATTATGGCCTAGCCAAGTTGACACATAAAATTAACCATCATACTCATTTTCCTCATCTGAAAAACAGGTATAAAGTCACAAGATGGCTGTGGTTGTGGTTCTTAAGGAGATACTCCATGTAAAATGCTTATTAGCTCACTGGCAGATGCATATGAAAGGGCTCATATATATACATGCTAGCCACCATTATCATTGTCACTGCCACCACCACCACTAGTGTTTCTGCTCTACAGGAACTGCAATAGTCTCACCCATTTTAGCCACCATCAATGCAAGTACATATGGCTAAACTAGTATTTCATAGGAGAACTTTCATGATTTATTTTTAGGTATAATTCATGTAAATAAAACCACCAACTGATCTCTTCAAACATCCTCAGGCCAGTGGAGAAGCAAGCCCAGGCCAAATGAACTCATGAAAAGACTGAGAGGTTTGGTTCTAGAGCACTCTGCTGCACTATGCCCCTGTAGACGTGGCCTTAATCTGTGCTTACATCACTCATTCTGCGTGTGATTCCTGGGTTTGGAAGCATCTTTACCAAGAACATCACCCCATAAAACAAAGTGGGCTACAAAACAGAATCCCAAAATGAGTATCTGGGACATGGGAGGAGAAAAGGATGTAATGGAAGATGCTTTAGAAAAATCCCTTTTTCCACACATGAAAAAACCACATGTAGAATCTTGACACAATGGATCTTAAATGCAAGGCCCTCTCCTTCTATCCCCAGAGCTCAGACAATAATATCTAATAAAGGGGCAGGATTTTTAAATAATCTTCTGGTCTCCTGACGAAGGGGTGTGTGTTCCTTAAATTAATCATCTAAGAATTATACAATAACCATGTTTTAACCACAGCTGTTCTTTTTACATCTTTGACATATGTCATTTCCTTGAATTCAGTTCTTGAGTTTATTTGTATCTTTGATAGCATTCATCATCACAGTTAGCTATATTTACTCTTTTAGATCCAGTTAAATCCAAGTTATAGTTTACCATGGAAGTGTACTATTTAATTATCTTACATCATTTTGATTTCTAAAGATTTTTTTTAAATCTTTAATATCTTTTATCTCAGATCAAATAAATTCTAATGCTACCTTTGTTCTTGTGTATAATCACACTTTCTAGCATTTTCAGGGACACCAGAAAACTTTTCTTGTCCATAGATAACACTTTAATATGTTTGAATATTTTCTGTGTCAGTAATACAAGTGAGAAGATGAAGTGCATTAATGAACTTTCACAGAAATTATCATATATACAATAGAAACTGTTTTCCAAACAGTAATCCATTAGTGGGTCCTGAAATCAGATGACTAGCTTACAAGGAATATTTTGCTTTACTGAGAATAATGAATAGTCTAGAATTGAATAAAGCAAAGTATATTACATGTTAAAAAACATTTTTAAAACATTACAAAAGCTAAATATTGTTTCGTGACACTTTTGTTTCAGTTATATGTATGAATTCGTGTGTGCGTGCATGTTGTGTATGTACGCTTTTGAGTACTTGAAATCACATAAAATAAATTTCTTGCTATGGGTAGAATCAAAGTTTGAAGAGGGACAAGTGTCTCTCATTTAATTAAAAAGAGTAAATCTCCAAGGTCCAAGTCACATATGATATAAAGAATCAATGTATTAGACCCACATTGTTTGTCACTAAAAAAATTAATAAGACCATTAAACATAAAATAAAATTTGTTCATGCATATATTTAAGATAATAATTATCATAAAGATACAAATTAAGGAGTGAAAATGTCTTAACATCTAAAATATATATTTCATTTTTATCTGTAATAATCCTCAATGAGAACTTATTGTCCAATTGCTTTAAGTTCTTCTTCTTACGTGGAAGAAAAGAGGCCAATAAGAATTGTCATCGTTACAATCTATGGTTATAGATTATAACTGTTATAATCACTGTTGTAATCTATACAAGAGTAGAATGACATGACCACAAAATAAATTTGTCTAAAGCAGTAAATTTAAAAACTTAGATGACTTTTAAAAAGATTTTTAATATGGACATTCAAAAATGTAAATCCTAAGAATAAGGGACAATAGACTCAATCACAGCAGGGTGCAAGGTCCTACTGTGAATTCTGTAAAAAAAAAAAAAGCTACAAATTCCAAAGAACCTCCCATCAAGACGGCACAGTAAGTTCTCATTTTGTAGCATCCTTGTGGAAATGATCAATTTTTTAAAACCATCCACAAACTATCACAATGATAGATAAAGCCAAGTTCAAAACTCAGATAACCATTTCATGAGCCAGAAATGGATGTGAAATAAGTGAGGGTCAGTATAGAAGCCATGGACCTGCTGTAGGAGCAGTGGGACATTTCACTCCTGCAGAGTAATGGGAGAGAGAACCTCTGAGGCTGGAATGGGTGGGTTGGGCAGGCACTACTCAGAAGCAAACTGCTAAGAGATGACCTAGGGCACTAGCATAATAGGATGCTGCTATCATAGGAAGGCAGGAGAACACAAACACAGCCTTGGCAGCTAACTGAGCTGCCCACTGGCTCAGTCAATAGATTAACAACATCTATTTCACTGCAGGACAGATGATCTGAAATTATATTGCCTATTTCATCAAATCTAAGACGCCATCAATTATAATGCATAATATTATTTTACATATCACTCAGAAAAAAATATTGCCAACTAAACCATGACTCTTCGTGAATTATATAGACGCATCCCAATCTGAAAGATTTCAAAACACGAAAAAAATGTAAGGTTTGGAATTAATGAAAAATACTCTATAATTTGGTTCTAGACCTCATGCTGGAGGAGTTGAAAGGAGAGAGAGATGATTCTCACTGAGAAGAGGCAACTTTTTAGAAAATGCAAGATTAGGGGTAAGGGTTTCCTACAAAAGGCAACAAAGGAAAATTAAACAAGGAAGAGGAGGAAGAGAGAAAAGGGGAGAAGGAGGAAAAGGGAAGGGAGAGGGAGAGGAGGCGGAGGAGAAGGAAAAAAAAAAAAAGCCATCACCACCACCTACCCAAAATGAGCCTACAAACCCAAATCCCAATATGTGAAGAATTCTAATGTTAAGAAAGGTAAGCAATAATTGGGGCCGCCCCAGTGGTGCAGGCGGTTAAGTGCGCATGCCCTGCTGTGGCGGCCCGGGATTCGCTGGTTCAGATCCTGGGCACGTACCGACGAGCCGTTTGTCAAGCCATGCTGTGGCGGCATCCCATATAAAGCAGAGGAAGATGGGCATGGATGTTAGCCCAGGGCCAGTCTTCCTCAGCAAAAAGAAGAGGATTGGCAGATGTTAGCTCAGGGCCGATCTTCCTCACAAAAAAAAAAAAGAAGAAGAAGAAGAAGAAAGGTAAGCAACAAAATCAATAGAAAAAATAATTTTCTGGAAAAGTCTAGTAGACTTAGAAATAAATATGTTTGAGAGATTTAAAGAGATAAATGAAAGCAGTTTTCATTACAAATATTAAGTAATACAGTAAGAGACAAAAAAAGAAACCAATATAAAAAATACCAAAAGAACAAATCAGAAATCTTGAAAATATTTTGAAAAATCTTTAGACAGCATAAAGTCTAGACTGAAGTGAATTGACAAAAAAAAAAAAAAAAAATTAGTAAGCTGGTAGATAGTACTGGGCAAATTCCCCAGAACCCAGCAGAGAGAAAAAGAAACAGAGACATACATATGAGAGAATACATATGTCACGGAAGATAAACTGAAAGGCTGGAGTAAGGGCTGCAGGAAAGGAAAGTGGAGGGAACAGTGGAAAAACAATATTTGAAGAGAGTATAGTGAAGGATGTTCCAAAATTGAGGAAATGATTCTTCAGATGAAAACACCTTTGGGTACAAAACAAAAGATAAATCCACACGTGGATGCACTGTAGTGAAACCACAAAAGAGCAGAAATTTTTTAAAAGTTGTGAAGCTTAAAAGTTATCATCAAGTCATATAGAAGATTTCTCATCAGCAGGCAATAAAATAGTACCTTAAAAATGCTCAGGGAAAATCACTGTTGACCTAAAATTTTATACCCATGCAAATTTCCACCCAAGACCCAATGCAAAGAAAAGACATTTCTGACATCAAACAACTAAAACAATGTAACACCCATAGACCCCTACAATCTCTCACTAAAAGGACTTTTAAAGAATGTCCATCAACTGGAGGAAAGGCTTGGGATACATGAAACAATAATCAGTCCAGAGACTGATTTTTAAAAAAGAAACACACATATACACACATATACACATCAACTTAACTTCTGATTGAAAAAAATTCAATAACCAATTAATTTTGTATTAAGAAAAGATTGTGGAAGTTGCTCAATGTTTAAACAAAATGTACTAAGTTGTGGTCAAATATGCAGAAAGGATAGAAATACTGAATAACTGCAGAGTTTGTTAGAAATTTTTAAAATGAAATATGTACGGTAGACACTGTAGATGGTCTGACCTCAAACCCCATTCTCGATTTCCCCCAAGCCTGCTTCCAGTTATGGGAGGCTCAGGGCACAGTTCTGGCCAACAAGATGGAAGTACCTTGGGTGGTACACTCAGAAAAGCCTTTGTTTTTCTGACAAAAAAAAGGGACTCCTCAGTAGGCACACCTTTCTTTGTCCATTTGCCCTTTCCCAATTTCTTCCTGCCTGGTAAATGAATGTGATGCCTGGAAGTACCGCAGCCAGCTTGCAACCATGAAGCAGCAAGAATGAGGAAAAGCCCATGAGTTATGGACGATGGACCAGAAAGCTGGAATGAGCCTGGGTCCCTGATGGTAGGCTCACCTCCAAATTTTGTGTTGTGCAAGAAAAATAACCCTAATTAGTTTGTGCCTCTCTAATTGGTTTTCTGCTACTTGTAGTTGGATATAGTAAAAAGAATTAAGAATAAGCTCTACAAGAATACAATTACTATATATGTAATTCCAAACCAGACGAGGGACTTCAAGAGGGAAGGAAACATAAAAAATTTGGATTAATTCAGCAGAAGGCAGGAAAGGGGAAGATATAAAGAAAAAATTAGCAAGCAAAAACATACTGTAGTTGAAGTAAGTCCTAATATATCAATATTTGCAATAAATATAACCAATGCATAGGTGCAGATTATTACACTGGGCAAACAAAAAACAAACAAACAATTTGCTTGTTTGCTGCTATTTGCTGCTTATTAAAGAGAAGATGCAGGGACGGCCCCGTGGTGTACTAGTTAAGTTTGGCGGGCTCCAAGGGTTCAGATCCTAGGCACAGACCTACACCACTTGTCAGCCATGCTGAGGTGGTGACCCACATACAAAATAGAGGAAGACTGGCACAGATGTTAGCTCAGGGCTAATCTTCCTCAAGCAAAAAAAAAAGAGGAAGATTGGCAACAGATGTTAACTCAGGGCAAATCCTCCTTACCAAAAAAAAAAAAAAAAGAGAGAGAGAGAAGATGCAAAGAAAGAGCTGGAAAAGCAAATGTGTTGCAAATTTTAACCAAAATAAAAACTGGTGAAGAAATATTAATACCAAACAAAGTATTATCTTACAGAAAAAACATTAATATGACTAAAGATAAATACCTGATAATAAAAATAGAGAAATACATGAAGATACTAGAACAATCATGAACTTATTTGTACCCAGCAGCATAGCTTCAAAAGACATAAAGCCAAAACTGACAAAATTATAAGAAGAAAATGACAACTCTATAACCACAGTGAGAGCTATTATTGGAGCTGAGGAATCAGGCAGAATATTTGAGCAATAAAATTAATAAGCTTGCTGATACTTAAATAGAATATCCTGCATTTAATAAATGCAGAATGCTAATTCTTACCAATTACACATGGAACATTTACAAAAACTGACCAAGTGCCAGGTCAGAAAGGAAGTCTCAACAAATTTCCAACAATTGCTGACATACAGACCACATCCTCTAACCACAATGTAGGCAGTTAAATTAGAAAGTGACTATATAAATGTTCTTAAAAAGTATTTCTTTGAGACATTTAAGATTCAATCCTAAATAAATCAGGAATTAAAGAGGAAGTAACAATGAAAATCACAAAATATTTAGAAATTAACAATGATCAAAGTACTACCTATCAAAACGTATAACATGCCGTTACAGTCGTATTTAGATATAATTTTACAGCCTTTTATGTATTTTCTAAAATACAAGAAGGAACTAAAATATATTCAATTTACAACAGAGGAACCTAAAGAAAGAGGAAGAGACAGAAGGGAGGATGGGGTAGAAGAAAATGAGAGCAACAAAGGAAAAAAGTAGAAAGTGAACAGAAAATAAAAAAATAGCAAATACTAACATGACCAAGTTAAGCAGGCAAACCTCTAGCACAAATATATAACATCGGATAAAAAGGATGATATAACCTTAAATACAGTAGGGTTTTTTAAAAAATAAAAAGTGAAAACCATAATTCGATTCTATGTCTATATTTGAAAACATGGAATAAATAGCTATTGTCCTAGAAAAATACTGATTACTAAAACAGACTCAAAATAAATATTAAAAGTAAAAATCAATAAGTGATAAAGAAAAGGGACCAATAATCAAAAATCTGTATTCTCATCCTCCACTCTAAAGACCCAGGCCCAGACAGTTTCAAAAAAGTTTTAACAAGTCTTCAAGAAATAGATAATCTCAATCTTATGCAAACTATTAACGAACATTATAAAAGAGATGATCTACTCAACTAATTTAGTGAGATTAGTAACACAGTCCCCTCCCCAACAAAAAATTAAAGATAAAGCTCATTTATTAAAATAGTTTCAATAATCCTAAATTATAATATTGGCAAATCAAAGCAGTTTATTCCAGGAATAACAATATCAACAAAATCAGAATATCTACTAACATAATATACCATATCAAAGGACTAAAGGAAAAAAACATGATCAGTTCAATAAATGCTTTTGAAAATCTTCAATAAAATTCAACTAATTCACGAGACAGCATAGTCGCAAACCAGACCAAAAGGAAACATTTCTGATCTGAAAAGCAATATCTAAGCCTAAAGCAAACGTTCTTAATAGTGAGACTTTAAAATTCTTTCCATTAAAGTCAAGCACGAGACAAGCAGACACTACACATCTTCTATTCATCATTATAGTAGAGGTCCTACCCAATGCATCAATTCCAGAAACAGAAAATGGATATATAAGAATTGAATGAGACAAAACTCACCTTATTTGTAGATGATGAGAGCTTACATAAAAAAATCAAAAGAATCTCAGAGAAATTAAGAGTTCAGTAAGGTTGGCGGCTTCAACATCAATCTATAAAAATGAATAATTCTCCTAAACCCTGTGACAACCTATTACAAAACATAAGATCCCGGGGCCAGCCTGCTGGCGCAAGCAGTTAAGTGCGCACACTTCGCTGCGGCAGCCCGGGGTTTGCCGGTTCGGATTCCGGGCGCGCACTGACGCACCACTTGTCATGCTGTGGCGGCGTCCCATATAAAGTGGAGGAAGATGGGCATGGATGTTAGCCCAGGGCCAGTCTTCCTCAAGAAAAAAAAAAAAGAGGAGGACTGGCAGATGTTAGCTCAGGACCGATCTTGCTCACACACACAAAAAATAAAAACATAAGATCCCATTTACAGTAGCAACAACAACAAAAGGCCTAGAAATAAAACTAACAAAAGATCTTGCTTAAGGCCTATATGGACTTTGTTCAAAGATAAGACTCAGAATTATAAAGATTACAATGCTCTCCAATTGATCTAAAAACTCGTGTTACTTGAATCAAAATCCTAAAGTGTTAGGGAATATCAGAGGTCCCAGAATAGACAAGACAATTTTGAAAATGAATAAAAAGATAGAAGGCCTTGTTCTGCTAAAGATTTATTTATTTATTTTTTAAAAGATTTTATTTATTTATTTTTCCCCCCAAAGCCCCAGTAGATAGTTATATGTCATAGCTGCACAACCTTCTAGTTGCTGTACGTGGGATGCGGACTCAGCATGGCCAGAGAAGCGGTGCGTCGGTGCATGCCCGGGATCCGAACCCGAGCCGCCTGACGCCAGCGGAGCGCACGCACTTAACCACTACGCCACGGGCCGGCCCAAGACTAAAGATTTATAATGTTATATAGTAATCAAAACAGTTGGCATCGAAGATGGTCAAAAAGTACAAACTCCCAGTTATAAAATAGATAAGTGCTGGGGATGTAATGTACAGCATGGTGACTCTTGTTAATAATACTGTATTGTATATATGAAGGTTGCTAAGAGTAAATCTTAAAAGTTCTTATCACAGGAAAAAAATTTTATAACTATGGTGATGGATGTTAACTGGACTTATGTTGATTATTTTGCAATATATATATATCAAATCATTATGTTGTACATCTGAAACTAATATAATGTTATATGTCAATTATATTTCAATCAAGAAAACAGTTGGCACTGACATAGGAAGAGAAAAAGATGATAATATGTAGGTCAAAAATACATCTGTGTATATCTGGAATCATAATATATGAAAGAAGAACATCACAGATCAGTGGGAAAAGAATAAATTGTTCTGGGACAACTGCTTATCTATTTGGAATTAACTAGAAGTAGATACCTTCCTGACGTCATACACAAAACTAAATATCGGGTGGATTAAAGACCTAAACATGAAAACCAAAACTCTAAAATTTTTGAAGAATATATAGGATACATTTTGGTTGGAAAGATAGATATCTTAAACTTGACCTAAAAAGCACAAACCATAAAAGACTGATATATCTGACTATATTAGAATTTAAAACTTCTGTTCAACAAAAAGACAACAAAGTAAAAAGACAAGTCAGATTAGTATTTGTAACACATACAAATGACGAAAGGTCAGTATATAGGATAAAGGTTATATCAAAAGATAAATACAAACAACCCTGAAGAAAAATGAGTATAGGACATGAATTGGCAATCTACAGAAGAAATAAAAACAGACTGTAAGATATCATTTCACATCCACGAGATTGGTAAAAGTAAAATTTCTGGCAATACAAGAATTTCCAAGGATGTAAAGACGACGAAATCCTCCTACACTGCTGGTGGGAGGGGAAACTGGCCCTTCGGTGTGGAGAGCAATTCAGTATCTGGTGAAGGATGAGCTTCCTTTGCAGTCCAGCAATTCCATTCCGGGGCACATCTCCTAGAGCAACCAGCACCAGGTACAGCCCCCTCCCCCAAACACAAAAGAATGCTTGTTGCAAACTGTTGGGAATAGCACCAAACTAGGAAAAACTTAAATGTTCAACAGAAAGGGATAAATAAATGGCATATAGTTATGAAAGAGAAAACTACATAGCAGATCCACCACTAGAGCTACATGTGCCAATGTGGCTGTATCACCAACATAACAATGAGAGGTAAAAGCAAACTGCATGATACCATGCACAGCAGGATGCCATTTATATTAAGTTCAAAAACACGCAAATCAATACTACATGTTGTTTATGGACACCTCCGCTTGTAGAAAAGGCATGAAAACGTAGAGAAATAATAAATACCAATTTAGGAAAACAGTTGTTTCTGAAAGAAAGTTAGACCCAAGAACATTACAGCCATCCAAGTTGCTGATCCAGAACACATACGACACATAGGCTTATGTCAAAAAGGAAAAAACAAAAACCCTCAGGGAAGATGGTATCCGGGAGCCCTCCTTGAAGATTCTTCTGCAAGAATAACCAGCCCACTAAGAGGTAAACAGAGAAGGTGTGGTAGAGGTGAAGGGAGTAGTGTTAAGCATGAAACCGATTTACACCAAGAACTAAGACCAAACAATGTCATAAATATGCTTATAGGTGATAAACATCAACAATCCTAGCTGTATAAAATAATAATATAAAACATAGGGAAGTTGAGGCAGAAACAGGAGAAAATGTAAAAGTATTAATTCTTTCATTTTCTTAAGAAGTTGACTGATACTGGCTCTTTGGCAAAATGTTATAAAATGTTCAAATTGGAGAATGAGTAAAAAGGTGTTCCTTATGGCATTATCCATTTTATTAAATATTTCAAATACAAATAAGCTGTTTTTAAGAATCAATTAAATCTATAAATGACTAAAGCAAGACAATAATCAAGTGCCAAAGTTTATAACGATTTGCTTTTTTAAAAAGTGGAGCCAACTGACAGCAATGTGACAAAACCATTCTCTAGTGAGCGAGAAAGAGACTTTCCCTAGTACAGGACAGTCCCACTGTACTATCCTGAATGGGAAAGAAAGGGGTGGAATTACAAGTAGCTTGCTTGGAATTCTGCATAACCTTGGATACACCCCTGTGAGCATGTGAGGCATGTGAAAGCCATCTGTGTTGTAGCAGAAAACAAGTTGAGAGCCACTGAATCAGAGCATTCAAATCAAATAATGAATGCAAAGTGGACTCTCACCATGAGAAGCTGTGTTTACAGGGACAGAAAATTGACAGACACTTTAAAATAAATAACCAAACAATAATAAAAAAAAATCATAGTCACTATTTGGCCAATAATTTTAAACTGCAGACCCAAAAAATCTTTTCAACTTCTATCAACTAACAGCAATACGGATGGGCTGGGTTTCAGGTCCTTCCATTTGTTCTGCATCCTTAGGAAAAGGCACAAAGGAAGAAACAAAATGCCAAAACACTAGGTCTTTCAAAAAAAGGCACTGGAATTAAAGAGTTGGTAAAATTCACAAAACAAGTAACCAGTCCTAACAAGGTGATGTCAGAAGAATCTATGAGACTGTGAATTTTAATCTAAAAGGGGCAGATAATTTTTAATCCACATTTGACACCAGAAGAAGAAAATACTACAAGAAACTACACAGACAAATTAACTAAACATCTCCTTTATTACCACTGCTCTGCTTAAACTAGTGCAGGGGCCTAAAACCATCACGAAGAAAGATCTAGGCACAGATTCAAAAATGGAATATTGTCATTATGATATCTTATTCAGGAACTACATGAAATAATAAATGATAATAAATAACTGATGCACAGAATTATACAAAGAAAGTTTTAATCTTAAAAAAAAAGATTTTCACTACTTTAAATACTAAAAATATCTTCTTTCAAAACACAATATGTTTTTAGGTTCACATGATAG
Organism: Ceratotherium simum simum; assembly: GCF_057802395.1. Lineage (NCBI taxonomy): Eukaryota > Metazoa > Chordata > Mammalia > Perissodactyla > Rhinocerotidae > Ceratotherium > Ceratotherium simum. Next base: position 37,583,090 of record NC_141920.1, on the reverse strand, counting down.
ATTTTTGTGTGTGTGTGTGTGAGGAATATCAGCCGTGTGCTAACATCTGCCAATCCTCCTCTTTTTTTTTTTTTTGCTGAGGAAGACTGGCCCTGGGCTAACATCCACACCCATCCTCCTCCACTTTATATGGGACGCCACCACAGCATGGCTTGCCAAGCAGTGCATCGGTGCACGTCCGGTATCCGAACCAGCGAACCTCAGGCCGCTGCAGCATAGCAGGTGCGCACTTAACCACTTGCGCTACCGGGCCGGCCCTGATAGATGGTTTTTAAGGCCTCTCACAGTGATACTATTTTTCCAAGGTGTGTCATTCTTTATAATCCATACAGGTGATTCATCGGAGACTCTTCAGAATAGATATTAACACTAAGGACATTTTCAGGCTCTTCCCTGAATTTTAACCTATGAAAGATAAATGGGTAAAGTAGAATTAAGTGAAGAAGAAAATTTAAATCAGACTGGATTTCCGAGATGAGACATCATGCATGAAAAGACGGCATGTGTTAAAACATGTGCTTTAGAAGATAGAACAGAAATTCTTGATGAACTAGATAAGCTTCATTAAACGTGAATAAAATCATTACCTTTAATTTGGCAGAATATGGTAAAACTGTCCTCAAGTTAACCATTTCTCTATCTCTTTCATTAAGGAGTACAAAGAAAATAGAGCCATTAAAGCCCCTCCAGCCAGACCCCATCAGGGCTACTCTCATTCCCTTTTTAAATTCTCTCTCTAGGTCTAACTGACCCCTTGGTCTTTTTGTTCTAGGAGATTGAGGAGAGGGAATATTCTAGTAGAGGAAGAAGATATAAAAGGGTTCAGAGGAAAAGACGAAGGATATGAGAGAGCCTCAGACAGGAGGGCAAGTGGTATCAAACATTTATCTTGTTTTAAAAGATTTCTTTTCTGTACTTTGAATCAAATACACAACGATTTTTTTTTGGAAGATAATTTTATATTACTTATCTTTTCTTAAAAGGTTTGAGGCATATTTTAAAAAATTAGCCACTGTAATATAGGAACTAAGGGAAAAGAAAGAGAAAAAAAAATCTACAAAGAAGGTCCAAAGGTAGCATTACTTCAAACATTTCTTGCAGGTTTCAGCTGCTGATTTTCTAAGGAAAGATATTGGTGAAGAGGGGGGTGACTGTTTCCTCTCTGTATTGCTCTAGCACAGCAGCAAATATAGCTACACGCTTTTAAATGATATGTTCTTTGGTTATATATTATATACAGACTAGACATGCTGTCATTTGTTTAGTGTGTCAACTTGGAAGTGACAGCCTTGCCCAATATTTGGCATAAAGGAAGTATCACCAATGACTCCTGAATGAAAAGAACAAAATTGGGAACTGAAAAAAACATGTATTCTTTGCGTATTTTAGCTATATTAGGAAATATAACAACAATGACAGTGCTGGAAATTGAGTGCACTTCTGGACGTATTAATCATCGAATGTCAGAGCAGGATGGTCCTGACATCATCTACTCCAAGACCGTTATTTTACAAATGCGGAAGCAGAAGTCCAGGAGGCTGAGAGGCTCACTCAAGGTTTTGTCGCTTTTGGGGGATCAGGACTATATTCATTTCCTGGGGCTGCCGTAGCAAAGTACCAAAAACTGGATGGCTTAAAATAACAGAAATTTATTGTTTCACAGTTCTTGAGGCTAGAAGTCTGAAATGGAAGTGTCACAGGGGGGGTTCCTTCTGAGGGCTGTGAGGGAGAATCTGTTTCACGCCTCACTCCTTGCTTCCGGTAGCCTCAGGTATTCCTTGACTTGTAGATGGCCTTCTTTCAATGTCTTCACATAGCCTTCCCTCCGTGTGTGTCTACACCCAAACTTCCCCTTTTTATGAGTACACCAGTCATACTGAATGAGAGCCCACCCTAATAACATCATTTTAACTTGATTACCTCTTTACAGATCCTATTTCCAAATAAGGTCACATTGTGAGGTACTGGGGCTTAAACCTTCAACATATCTCCTTGGGAGAACACAATTCAACCCATAACAAGGACTATGAGAGAACTCTGCTCAGGACCTGAGCGGAACCCTCCCAATTTCACACCGGCAGCTTTTCTTATTCACAAAATTCTCTCTGCTACCGGCACATAGTGCATATTGTGGGGCCCACAGATGACAGGCCCTACTTAAAAAGTTAGATATGACTTCTTTCACCCACAATAAGTTGATATTTGCAAAAGCCAAGGAAACGTTCAAAAATCAGCAAATGGAAAACATTACTCCATTTGCTCACTAAATGTTCACCAATGTATTTTAACTTCCTCCCTCACAAAAATGCCTGAAATATTTCTGTGGTAGGCTGGGCCTCATCTCTAAAATGTCTACTCTTCAGAGAAGAGTTATGTGGAAACATGACTGCAGAAGAAGGACAAATTAGATCTACTCTTCCATTCTGTCCACGACCATCCCTCTCACACATCTTAGCCTGCCTAGAAAAGGAGACATGTATGGAATTTCCTTTGGTGAGAAGAAACCTCAAGGGTCTTGGATTTCCAACAGGCCTCAGTTTCTTTCTGCCACCCAAGTTACAAAGCGAGTGCCTGGGCTGCTCGAGCTGGGCCAGAGGCAACGAGGCCCAGGCCTGTCCTTCAGCTTGGCGCTTCCTCCTGGCAGTGGCAACTCGTAGCAGCCTCTGTTGGAACCATTCAATCATCACTCACCCTGCTGCCTAAGTATTCTTAAGTCTGAAGATAACTGTCATATTGTCTCACTATTTTCCATTATAAATTAATGACATCTGTAATACTGAGTCATAAAAAAAGTCTATCCAAAGAACTGTATTAAAAATTACATGGAACTGATTTCCCTAAGTGGCCTCTTGACAAACACATGCCCGCCCTTTTCCATTAAGGCCTTTAGAATCCTGATGTACAGCTGGCCTTGGAAAATTGGGAATTATGTTTTACTACACAAGATCTAACAAGTTATTACAGTTCCAAAAAATGTCTGCGTAAATAAGAGCTGAGCAGGATTAGACAGGATGCCGGGTTTTTTTGTTATTGTTGTTGTGTTTTTAACCCTCAAAGAGCTACTGCCTTAAGGAATAAATAGTTTTCTACAGTACAGGACAGAAAGTCCAAGCCGGAGGGACATGGGGGCCGCTCTAATCCAAACCTCTGTTTACTGAGGACACTAAGGCTCACACTGAAGTAGATCAAAATCAATGATCAAGGGAACTAAATCAACACTTAATTATACCCTTCATGTGATAATTCAAAAGAAACAACATAGAGAGTTGAATGTAGAGATTCAGGCATTACTTTGTTCCAACAGGAGGAATTTTTTTCAGACTAGAATCCTTGCAAAGGACATTTTTACATGTTCCAAGAAATGCCGGGTTGAACGTTTAACATAACTAACTTGATTCTAAGCAATATTTAAAGGATTATTAATTATCTTAGAGTTTAACATTTTATAAACAGTGACACTGAGCTGCCCTGCTTAATATCCTCTGCCTGATCATTTATCCCAGGAAAGATGTAACAATACCGAGTTATTTTGTAAGAAAGAATTGCCAATCCTACCAACATTCTATCAGCAAATTCATCCAAACCTATGACTGAAATGCTCCTGTCCATATACATCAGCCCCCTAAGCTGCATTTCTCCTCTGTGTATAGCAATTAAAGTTTTTACCAGGATGTTGTGAGGATTAAAAGAAAACATATAGGAAAGGACAGCTCACATCTCTCTCAGTTCCTGGCCCCCAAGCAGACAGCAGCTCCTCCTTGTCCTCTCAACCTCAGCAGCATTTCATCGCCACCTCTCTAATCATCTAACCACCCTGTGCCTGGTATCTCTTCATCTCCAAATTCCCACATAGCACTCGGTATCCTGCATGCAACACATGCTCAATGAATTTCTGCCTGAATGTTTCAAATAAAACATTTTTGTTTTTATTTCCAAAACTGTGTTAGAATCCCTATCTAGTATAAAAAAAAAAAAAAAAAAAAGAGTTGATAATTATTTTGCTTAAGGCTCCAGAAAAGAACAACCAAATATACAAACCTTCTTAAATATACGAGCATCTTGCACATAAGAGATGCAAAAACAGCCAAATTATCCACATGCTCAATCAGTAAGTTTAACAGTGAGTTTGTAAATTTTAATTTAATCATTTCCTCACTCAAGAACCCGCTGAGACCCTAATGCTCAATGAAACAAGCCCAATCTCTTCTTTTGGGCTTTAAAGCCCCAGGGCAGTCTGCAGTCACTCTTTCCATCCAACTCGATTTCCCAGTTCTTCCCTCCGCTTTAGTCAGTCTTGTCTCTTCAAGGTCCCCCACACGTGCCATCTTCATTTCTACCTTGGAGCCTGTGCATACAGCATCCCCAAGTATATTCTCTGTTCTTAGTCAGGGATTCAGGTGCACTCACTTGAGTACCACTAACTCCACGGGCTTTTCTGAGCAGTGCTAGCCACCACCCTCTTCCTCCTCAGGCACTATGTGGACAATGTGAACACTTGGGATTTATATGGGGCCTTGTGTTATTAGCTATCTTTTTCATATGTGCATGGCTTAGTCTCCTAACTAGAATATACTTTTTTTGTGGATAAGGACTACATCTTACTTATTCTTTCCTTCACTTATGCATTAAATATTTATGAAACACTTGTAATATACAAATGATCAGAGATATAAAAAGGAATTCATAAGATACAGCCCTTTTCTTAAGGACCTCATAATTTCAGTATGAACCACAGTGCCTTATATCAAAGTCTTTAGACATCTGTTTACTGGAAGGCTGACTGATGGGAAGCTTACCAAATTTCTTTTTGTATCTTCTTAATTGATCACAGAGTAATGAGCCCCCAATAAATACTTAGACAAGTGAATGAAGCTCCTGCGAAAAGAAGTGGAAGTTATTTTTCAATTGCTTCAGCCACACTATATCTTTGTAATCTAAAGACCATCAAGATTTGACTCTACTAGCTCTATATTTTACTACTAGAATGAAATAAATAAAAGGCTATCTCATCATAGAATTGTTTTAGGAAAGCATTACTTTAAATATTTTTCCTTTTTGCTACTAGCTTTTTTTTTAAACAATTGGGAAGCAATTAAAATCTAATTTGCATTTTTACAACATTTAGGTAGGATTTTTTCATTTATATATCATCCAATCAATACTATAGAACCTTCTTGATAACCGTGTTGTTTGCTAATTAAGCTAAACAGAAAAAACTAATTCATTCCATACTAATTATAAAACTATCTTTCTAGTGTCATTTACCATGGTACTGTTGAGTCATCACTATCCTGAAAATTATCATTAATACCTTTGATTCTGGAAAAAAGCACACTAAGCAGATACGCTTTTTACACAGCTTTATTAAAATTTAATTTGCATATAATAAAATTCACCTGTTATAAGTTACCAGTTTGATGAGTTTTAGTAAATTTATACAGTTGTACAACTGTCACCATAATTTACTTTTAGAGTACTTCCATCAGCCCAAAAAGTTCCCTCAGCCCATCTGCCCACTCCAGCAAAGATGCTTTTCTTTCCTTCTATGAAGTATGGGAAATGGCCTTCTGGAAGGCAGAGTTAACAACAGGACATCCCCATGGATGAGGATCCGGCTCTGCTCCACCCCTCCCCAACCAGGAGTGAACTCTGACACAGAACCTCTAACACAACCTCAAAAGAGGGTAAGATCCAGGTAATCTGGTGTTTAACCTCCTTACCTCAACTGAGCTTTCTTCCTCCAGGGACCATCCTTCACAGCTACATAAAAGTAGACTAGCCAAAATACCCAGTCCTCAAACTGTAGCTTGAAGGGAAATCAAACTGGCCTCAGATATGGAGGGAAGAATACAAAAAAAGTCACTCACACTATATCAAAGCAATTAGAAAGTGTCAACGGAGACACATAAGACCAAGATTGAAATAAATAGCACGGCTTTAATTGCATTTCTATCAAAAGCACAATATAAAAAAGAGTACACATGCAAAATGCACATGCCCAACCTAAAAGGAAATATAATGTGAGAAACAGGAGTACCTGATTGCTTTAGCTAACAGCAACTTAGTGCTAAGGGGAAAACTCATTAACCCAAAAGCCCAAAGACAGATAATGAAACAGAATAAAATGAAAAAGGGGGTGGTAGGTAGCATCTAACACGGCTCCCAATGATCTTTGCCTCTTGGTTTTCACACTCTTGTATAATCCCCCCACCCCCTTGAGTATGGGCTGAGTTTAATGATTTCCTTCTAGCCAATAGAATATGGCAGAGGTGATGATGTGGTGTCACTTTGAGGTTAGGTTACAAAAAGACTGTGGCTTCCATCTTGGGTACCTTCTCTTGCTCTCTCTGAGGAAAGCCAGCTGTCATGTTGTGAGTTGCCTTACGAAGAGGCCCACATGTTGAGAAACTGATGTCTTGAGCTAACAGCTAGTGAGCACCTGAGACCTCCTGCTAATATCACTTGAGTGAGCTTGGAAGCAGATCCTCCCCTAATCGAGCCTTGATAAGACTTCTGCCCCAGCTGACATCTTGACTGAAGCCTTGTGAGAGATCCCGAGCAAGAGGCACCCAGCTAAGCTATGCGTGTATTCCTGATCCACAGAAATTATGAGTCAGTAAACGTTTGTTGTTTTAAGCTGCTAAATTTTGGGGTAATAAGGTGAACAGAAACAGATAACTAACATAGAGAAAATAAGGAAACAAATTGAGAATCAAAATGAATATCATTATGGAATTAATAAATAGTAAAAATAAGACAAACAAGAAATTGAAAACCCTAAAATTGATTTAACTATCAGTGAAAAGGTTCAGATAAAAGAGGGCTAGCCCAGTAGCATAGTGAATAAGTCCGTGCACTCTGCTTTGGCGGCCTGGGTTCCCGGTTTCGGATTCTAGGCGTAGACCTACACCACTCATCAAGCCATACTATGGCAGTGACCCACATACAAAATAGAGGAAGGCACGGACGTTAGCTCAGGGACAATCTTCCTCCTCCTCAAAAAAAAAAAAAAGGTTTAGATAATCATGGTGGTATGGATAATCACTTTTCAGATTCAAAAATAAATGAAACAAGGAAATTAAAATAATTAGAGAAAAGCAATAAATACAGAAGGAAAACAAAAATAATTTAATAGGAGGACATATCCCTGAAGTAGACAACTTAAGAAATGGAACAGGCAATGGATCTCAAGATATGAGATGATAGAAGAATCCCTCTGGAGTGAAGAACGAACAGAATTTGCAGACCAAAAGCAAGTGTTTCAGAAAAAAAAATGATGCAACAATACTCCACACTGAGAGATAGTTATAAAATCTTTCAGGTATCCAAGAACAAAATATATAATGGGGCAGATACTGGGCTGGCTTTACACTTCTCCAGAAAAATATTCAATGTCAGAAGATACTGGTGAAGATTTTGTTACAAAATTTTGAGGGAAAGAAAGTATAAGCCAAGGTATCATTCACGTATAAAGACAAAGAAGAGACATTCTCAAACATGAAAGAATTTAGGAAATGCAACACCTATAACCTCTTCTTGAAAACCAGCGCTATCCAAAAGAACTTTCTGCGATACCTGCACTATCCCACTAGTGGCTGGCTACTGAGCTCTTGAAATGTGCCTAGTGAGAACGAAGAACTAAATCTTTAATTTTATGTAAAAGTAAGTTTAAAATTATATAGCCACACATGGCTAGTGGCTACCATACTGAATAGCACAGGATAAGAAAATGTGAATATTATAAAACTGGAACACACAAAAATAACAACAAAAATTGGGAGGTGAGAAGACAGGAGAGAGGACAAAGGATGAGATGCTGTTCTCCCTTTCACAGCAAGAGGTCAATCAATACTGCCTAAGACTGAAATTTAAGTTTTAAGAAATGAGTTCAAGCTCTTAATTATTTTATAAGCTATTTTAATCTTAGAGGAATCTTTTAGGAAATAACATCTATATGAGGAAAAGAAATTTGAGGTTCAACAATTCCTTACATTTCAATTCAGCTTCTTTTTCTACTATTAAAGTAAAATTATATTTTATGTTTTTAATTAAATTAACAGCTATAGGGCCGGCCCTGTGGCTTAGCGGTTGAGTGTGCGTGCTCCGCTGCTGGTGGCCCAGGTTCGGGTCCCGGGTGCACACCGACCCACCGCTTCTCCGGCCATGCTGGGGCCGCGTCCCACATGCGGCAACTAGGGGGATGTGCAGCTATGACATACGACTATCTACTGGGGCTTTGGGGGGAAAAAATAAATAAATAAAATCTTTAAATTAACAGCTATAATATCCAATATTTAACAAAAGTGTTTCTACCTTTTGCTGTAATCATTCTATCTGTACATATACAGTCATGCTTCACTTAACGATGGGGATACATTCTGAGAAAGGCATTGTTAAGAAATTTCGTCATTGTGCGAACATCACAGAGCATACTTACACAAACATGGATGGTATAGCCTACTACATGTGGCTATGTGGTACTAATCTTATGGGACCACCATCATATATGCAGTCTGTCGTTGACCAAAACGTCATTATGCAGAGCATGACTGTAATATAACCACAGTATCTATCTGGAATGATGTTCACCTAATGCTAACAAGAGTTGTTTCCATAAGAGATTTGGAGTGATTTTTTTTCACCACCTTTGAATTTTTCATAGTGAAAATGGGTCATTTTTTTAATAAAACAAGTCTGTTTGCCTGCTTTTAAATAAGAGCCTAGAAGCTAATACTGCAAGATGTTAACAGTAATAGGAATGTGGAGTTTGAGTGGTGTGAATACGGAAAATTTTCTTCTTTATGCATTTCAGAATTTTTTTTTTAATTTTCCAAAGGGAAAAAAGTAGTATACAAAGAGTCTAGAAGTTATACGATATTGATTTTTATTTTTCATCCACACTAGCTGACTACCCAGACTGTCTTCGATTCTCTTAGGAGGCAGGTACATCACCTGGGAAGTAGCCATAGTCACTGCTGGCCTCTAAGTGGAGCTCAGTGTTCCTACCTACTTCTCAAGTTCTCCCTAACTTCTTCCCCAAGATCAGGTCAAGATCTGGACAGAGGCCTTAGTCGGGGAAAGACTGGACAGCCTATCCCTGGAATTCTAGCTCTTGGGTGGTTTTCTCTTGCTTCTGACTATGTACGTAACACGCCTTTTTCTCTAGGACCGACCCCTTCCTTCTCTCACTTTCCCTCTTTGCATACTCTCTCACCCCACCCCACTAGATAAGCCAAAGGAGCTCAAGAATCTCTCCCTCGAGAGGAGCACCTAGCCCCACAAGAGCTTGGCCGAGGTGGCCTGGTTCATTAAGGTCCTACAAAGGAGAACGGCCCAGAACTGACCTTTGACCATCACAGTCTTCAGTGCATCTTTTTCCCTAAAGGACTTTTTTGAGGGAGAGGGGCAATACAGAACAAGAATTGGGGGCTCCAGGGTCCTCTCTTTAATAATTACACCTGCCCTGCCTACTTCCCAAGATAATATGTTTTAATATAGCTATTAAAAGTTAGTAATATAGTTAATAAAACTTTAAAAATTATAAATCACTACCGCCCCAAACAAGGGCGATTCTAAACCAATCTCTTTATAAGACTGTAGCTAGCAGTTTCAACCTTCTTCATCAAAGCATACGACTTTCAGTAAGAGATCCCAGTCTTGAAACTTGCCTTTACCATTCTCTATCTCTGACCTGAGCAAAGTATTCAACCTCACCAGCACTTACATCTGTGACGCATCAACAGTAAGGTGTAGTGCTGTGAGAATGAAAGAGGATAATGTGTGGAAAAACAGCCAGTTCAGTAGGTAGTCAGTAAATGTTAGTTCTCTTCTTTTGCTGTCTCAAAAGCTTTTAAAAAAAGAGAGAGCTTGTAAGAAGGAACACCTTAACACACTTGAACTTCACATCTTAAGCAGCTGAAATGAAATACCTGAAGAGGATAAGAGGGAGCCTGCATAATCTCTAACTTAGTCTGCCTCCCAGCTGGTACATTTAATTTGATTACTTATAGGTAAGGCTTATTTATAGTAAATGCTTACTAATTGCCAAGCATTGGGTTAGACACTTTTTATGTAACAACCCTATGAAGGTTGACACTTATTATCTCCATGTTAGAGAGAAGGAATCAAGATCACACAGTAGGAAAAGTGGTGGGGTCTGACTACTGTGCAATACCCCAACAAGAATTCCCTTCAAAGTAAAATTGAAAATCTAAGGAATACTGCTATCTTCAGAACATAGGTTACCAAAACCAACAGTTTTAGCGGCTGCTTTTGTCATGGGAAAACCCACATTAGTGCTCTAATAAGATCTCTCATTATACTTCTAATAATATTTCTTAGAATTTAAACTGAAGGCTGAAGAAGAGAGCTAAGGCTCTTTTGGTTTTGCGAAGAATTACTAACAGTGCTGAAATTTGGAAATTCAGCTTAAACATGAGTGTTAGTGTCACATGGTACCACTCATTTTTTTTTAAACTGCCTTCAGTATGAATATTACTTAATTTAAAATTATCCACAATGTTGAAGATGGGTGATGGGTACATCAGTGTTCATTATACAACTTCCCTTTAATAATTTTAAAATTTTCCATAAAAAGTTTTTTTAAAGTCCATACACACACACATCCCTCCCGTGCTGTGAAAGGCAGATTCCTGTAAATTTTACAAAAGACACCCTTCTCTGGATAATTTTAACTTTTCCTAAAAATAAACAGCCTAGTTCACCAACCCAGTGAGGGGGCAGCAGCTCAGGAATGCTCTGTCATGGCAGATGGAGAATCAGTCATTGCGGGAAGTGAAACAGACCCAAGCTGCATCGGAACTGATGCGTGCGGCACCATCTGATTCCATCACGCCATCTTTGAAAAAGTAAGCATTTTAACAGCTGTTTTTGCACAGACTTTGCACAGTGGCTAGCAGCACTACTTGGTGACAATTAAAATACTAAAGCTACAGTGCAGCTTCTGTTGTCTCACACACTGGAGGAAGTACAAATGGAATGCTGAGTCAAAAGCAAATATGCAGACTCATAGCTGACTAGGGACTCTGAGGGCATTCGGGGCTTCAGAATTTAATGCCAGATTCCTGCTACTGAAGGTTGGGTCCTCTCCTGACTCAGAATGTCATCTATATATATTCAGAAATTTTAGTAGAACAACATTCTCTCTGATACTTTTCTTGATTGTCACAATATTACGGTTTAATTACCATAACTTACACACACTGAGGGATGTGAACAACCTTCAAGTGCCTCAACATGCGTAACAACAATAAAGCAAGTTGCAAGTAAAGCAGCAATTATGATTGTCCTCATCCCCAGTAACCAAGAGAAACTTCTCAAGGGTCAGATTATTTCCCCTACCTCTTAGATGCCCCTGAGGCCTCTCTACAAATTTTAAGTACTCATTACGATGTTCTGTAAGAAGGCCTGTCTATGGGATTGTCAAGGAAAAACTGTATAGTAAAGTCTCTAAACTGTAAAGTACTGCATATACCTTTTGGGGTAATCTGTGCCCCTTTTCCCAAGGTGGGCATGGGCACGGACAGCTATGTATGCACTAAGTGACACTGCCCCTGTGCCACAGTCATTGGAACAAAGGTGGACACCTACTCAAACTCACCTCCAGAATTTTGCTTACTGGAGCAGATAGCACAGCAGTCTTCCAAAATACGTCACTCAGGAGGTGAGAAGCCATCATGATCTACAACATGCATAAGGGGGCAGAGAGAGGCCAGCAGAAGGAGAGTAACAAGGAAAACACAGAGACCAGGGCCCCACTTCTCAAAGAGAGGCCCACAGTGGAGCTGCCCACGGCAGCTCCCGAAGCTGTCCTTCACAAAACTCGATGCCGAGGTACTCTGAGACATTCCTTCTCCCTTATCATAAAGTACCCTTTTTCAGTTCCGGTAGTTTACACAGGTTTGTCTCTTCCTCCAAAGAGCTTTGTCTAGCACCAGCCCAATATAGTTCTTACGTCTCTAAATAAGGCATCAAGTTCTCTTGGGCAACTTTTCAGATCCTCACCTTCTGCTCCACAGGGATTCCCATCTCATCTGTGAAGAAGCTGGACTACATAAACATTTTTCAATGTCTTTTATGCTCCCCCTGACCCCAGTTAAATTCTGTGCAGAACCTCAATACATCAAACCAGTGGCAGCTGAGCCACTGGGCTGCAGCAGGGACAGGGATCTAGCTGGGCCCTCCATGGGAACCAGGCACTTCCAGGGAACACTACTGAAAACCCTGAATGCACTGCTCTCTGGGCCCCCGGCTCTGCCTGGGTATCTCATCCTCCAAGGGAAGAGCAGTATTACATGAGCCACTCCATACTTTGGCCCAAAGAAGGCGAGAGATAAGAGGATGAGGACCAAGACCCACGCCAAGACCAGGAGGCGCAGACAAGACAAGCCATCAAGCACTAGCCATGGCCTGAACCCAGGGTTCCCTCAGGGAAAGCCAATGCTTCCAGCCCTGGAAGGAGGTGCCAGAGGGAGGCTGAGGTGAGTTATGGTTGACAGCTCAGCAGTCAGACAGTGACATCCCAGAGTACCCATGCCTCTGAATCAGCAGGCCCCAGAGAGGAATAAACTGCTTTGCACTTCGGGATTTGGCTTAAACATAGTGGTAACGGAGAGAAAAGAGGAAGTGAACAAGGCAACAGGCTGAGAGGCTCCGGGCCCCTACCCAGGCCCCCACAGCCCAGCTGGCCTTCCTTTTGGGGTTAACCATGATCCTTATGTGACCACAAGTGAAAAAAAAAGAAAAAGAAAAAACTCCACAGAAACTTTTGTTTAAGGACATCGATATCTAAAATGAAGAAAGAAAGGGGGTCTAGAAAGAGAATGGCTTTTAAAAGCAAACTTTCGAGTTCAGACATTGCCTAGGGACTCATTAAATGGCACTGATGACTCCCGCAAACATGAAGGCTTTGAACATATATGCATAACTATGTTATATAATCTCTCAATATTGCTTTAAAGATTTTATTTATTTATTTTTTCCCCCAAAGCCCCAGTAGATAGTTGTGTGTCATAGCTGCACATCCTTCTAGTTGCTGTATGTGGGACGCGGCCTCAGCATGGCCGGAGAAGCAGCGCGCCGGTGGGAGCCCGGGATCCGAACTCTGGTCGCCAGCAGTGGAGCGCGCTCACTCAACCACCAAGCCACGGGGCCGGCCCTCAATATTGCTTTAGACTGAAGAATATCTTCTTCGAAATTACGGGCTTTTCTAAGAAGCACCTTCAGACTTTGCTTAAACAAGCCTTCATTTAACTTGACAACATGCAATATGGTTAGACCAACAGACCATCCACACAATTTTTAAAAAGACTAATAAGAACTTTGGTAGCTTTAAGAAGAATTTCAAAATAAGCTGCTTGATAAAACATCATGGAAGAAAAAAACTAATCACAATGATTAATGTTATGATGCTAATGAGTATTACTGATAATGCCTAATGTTTATTAAAATGGTTACCTGTGCTAAGCACTCTATATGCATCATTTCATTTTACCCTCACGATAACCCTATGATAAAACACTGCAATTAGTGCAGGAGATGCTAATGCTGCTGGTCCAGAGAACATACTTTGAGAAGCAGTGCTTTAGAGACTATAGGTCTTTCTTTTCCCTTACTCCCCTTTGTCTCTGAGCTTTTGGACCCATTTAGCATGGTAGCAGAAGTGCATACCCCATCACCCTATCAGTCCTGGTCCACAGGCTAGGTACCACTATAGGCCAAAACAGCGAGACTGAATGCCAGCTGCCCCACACGGCTTTTTCTTCTTTCCAGACAAAAGATACTAGAAATGCCAAATAAGTCAGCTGTTCTCAGACCAAAATGCATTTTCAAACTAGTTATTTTTTTATTTTTTGTGAGGAAGACTAGCCCTGATCTCACATCTGTTGCCAATCCTCCTCTTTTTGCTGAGGAAGACTGGCCCTGGGCTAACATCCGTGCCCATCTTCCTCTGCTTTATACGGGACGCCGCCACAGCATGGCCTGACAAGTGGTGTGTCGGTGCACGCCCGGGATCTGAACCTGCAAACCCCGGGCCGCCATAGCAGAGCGTGCGCACTTAACTGCTGCCACTGGGACGGCCTCTCAAACTAGTTATTTTTAAGTATGCTTTCTAAATAGCAACAATGTTCTAGGGATAATTTATAACACCAAAACAGGTAAACAAACTGAACAGGTTTGTTGGAACTCCTGGTCTAAGAAAAATATCCTAGTATCTCAAAACATGATTAAATACCTGAGCATCTTTGTATTAGAATTAAACAAAATGAACTGCAATTAATGTCTTCAACTACTGTTGGCTTTGAAAAGGCCCTAACAGGTAACAAGGAAGGGAAAAGTGAAGGGTGCTAACACTTTCTGAGTGATGACTCTGCACTAAGACGGACAATTATCCCAGAAGGCAGTTAATATTAACACTATTTAATTAACCTTATTTAACATATGGGTGGCCAGCTCTGGTGGTCTAGTGGTTAAGATTCAGTGCTCTCACCACCACGACCCAGGTTTGTTTCCTCATAACCACACCAACTGTTTGTTGGTTGTCATACTGTGGCAGCTGTGTGTTGCTGTGATGCTGAAAGCTATGCCCCCGGTATTTCAGATACCAGCAGGGTCATCCATGGTGGACAGGTTTCAGTGGAGCTTCCAGGCTAAAACAGACTAGGAAGAAGCATCTGGCCACTTACTTTGGAAAAAATTAACCATGAAAACCCTATGAATAGCAGCAAAGGCTTGTACGATATAGTGCCAAAAGGTGAGAGGATGGCACAAAAAGACCAAGCAGAGCTCTGCTCTGCTGTACACAGGGGTGCTAGGCGTTGGAATCCACTTGATGGCACTAACAACAACAATAGATGGGTACAAGAGCTCAGAAAGACAAGCCACTTCCCAAAGTGCAGGACAATGTTAAGACCCTGATTCAATCCCAGGCCTTTCTGCCTCCAAAGCCCAAATTCTTTCCACTATATTATGCAAAAATGTTCCTCAAATAAAAATTTATAGAATTATAAAAATGTAGGACTAGATAGGCCCTTAGAGACTCCTTAATTCAACACTTCATTTAATAGATAAGGAAACTATGGTAAACAATCTCCAAAGATGGCCACCAACAATTCCTCCCCTCCCTTGTATATGCACTCTCCTCCTCCCATCAAGAGGTGGAGTCTATTTCCTCTCCTCTTGACATTGTGATTTGCTGACCAATAGAATTTGGTGGGAGAAAAAGTTTGCCATTCCAGATGCAGCCCTTAGGAAGCCTAGCAGCTCCACCGTCATGTTCTCTGGGGAAGCCAGGTGCCATGCTGTAAAGGAGCTCAAGCTAGACTACAGAATGGCAAGGCACTCTGTGAAGAGAGAGAAGCACCACAGAGGAGAACCGAACATGTAAGTGAAGCCTTCTTGAGCTTTCCAGCCCAGTCAGCATCTGAATGCATCCAAGCAAGTGACCCCAGCCAACGCCATATAAAGCAGAAAAACTACCCCACTGAATTCTCTGACAATGGAGTTAAGAAAAGTTGGGAGCTGGCTGGCTATACAGCTATAGATAACTAAAACAAAAGAGGTTAACTGAACTTCCATAGACAGGAATCAATAGCAAGAACTAAAATCTAAGCCATCTGACATCTAGTACTGGCAACCTGCCACTGTAGCCCCACATGTAAACTGACACACAAATAGGGCACCCAATAGACTGACTGACCTATGGCTTTGCCACAACATCCCATTCAGAAAGAGAGCAAAACAAAATTACTGTACTCATTTGTTCACGACTCAGCTATGCAGAGTCCTCCAGCATCTCTGTGTTCCACTAACCTACTGCTACTTAAATTCTGACACGGTAATTTCTCATTGCAAATCCCCTTAGGACAGGGACAGGCGATCATCAGCCTTGTCTGTGTCTCTAGTGCCTAACCCAGAGCCTTGTATGCCACGGACAAATGAAGATTTTCTAACTGATACCTCACATATGAAAAGAATTAGACTAGTCCTCACTCCAAAGAAGTATGAGATCAGGAACAAATAAGACACCTAGGCCAAGTCCTTCTAAAACTATACAGAATATCACTGTCAAATAATTACCAAGGAACATGACCTCAGTAAATGTTATTTTCCAACACTTTCACAGCATTATATCTTTTATTATTAATTTGATACCCACAAGATACTCTGTCAAACAGATAGTGCTATTATGCCTTTCTCATAGTTGAAGAAAGGATCCTTACAGAGGTAATACAATTCACCCAAAGTCCACCACATTTCACAAGTGGAAACCACAATGTGAAATCAGGAGATCTGATTTAAAGTCTGATGCTAATTTCATCTTTAGAATCCTTTCCTCAAAAATCTGATGAGGTAAATTTCAAGAAGTATGATAAAAGAATCTAGAGCAACATGGATAGAATATAGAAAATCACAGAGACTTTGAACTAGACATGAACTCAATATTGATCCATAATATATAGTGAATTTTTCAGGTAATGAGAAGTGGGATGCTAAGACCTGGCACATGTCTTGCCACAATCTATGTGACACTACACCTTTGTGGAACAAACAGCATAACATTCTTTCTCACCTCAGACCACACTTGCAAAATATAGCATGTGCCTGAGTGAGTATGCAGGGTCACTATTAAAAATTCATTACTTGATGTTTCTAGTAGTCTTAAAATCAGAATGTTATTGTCACATGCTACTCACAAGCAACAAAGAAATATACAGACTGGCCCAGTTTCCTATATTACTTAATCATGGGTATTCCAAAAGTTTACTACCAGAGAAGCATTTAAAGGACAATAAGTGAACACTATGAATCTTTACATTATTTGGCTAATGACTGTACTGCTGCACACACAGGCCATTTCAGTGCAATGTCATTTCCATGGAATTCCCAGGGATTGTAGTATACAAGCACACTCTCTGAGTCCCCATCCCACCTCTCGATTCCTCAACCATGCATACCCAAAACTAACAGTAATAATAACAATAAGGAAAGGTGAGTAGAAAGAGCAGTTAACTGTAGTAACACCATGACATCGTCCCAGTCCCAATCAAACCCCTCCAGCCTTTACTGCTAAGACCTGGGCTGGGCTGGGGTCTCAAAGCTTTCCAAGCACAAAGGGAATCCTCAACTCTCAGCCCAATGCTTCTGGTTCCTGAATTTGGGAAGGATGCATGCCAGAGGCAGTCTTATGTCACTCTGGGAATGCTTTCTCTGAGGCCACCTTGGCTAGTCCAGGTTGTTGTGACTGTTTTCTACTGCTGGAGTTAATGGTGTTGTCTCCTGGTGAGGAGAACTATAAGACAGAGCAATCCAAACGTCCAGAGGCATAATAGGCTATGGATGAGAGCGTGCACACAACTCCCAGCACACAAACACAGGCATTGAGGATGTCATGATTTAGGAACAAGCCCGCGATTTTGAAAGCACTTTAGTTGCTGTGCTTCCTTGGATCACAATGTCGCAGACACTTACTTTACAAAACACGGAACAACGATGCCCTCTACAGCCCTCAGAGAGAATCCAAGGAACTTAGTGAGTTCTTGTATCTGTGCGAGACGCTGAGTCTACTTTTCCATTAAAAATCCTTTTATACACTAGAATAAGTTAATAACATATAAAGCACATGCTTTGTACATATGTTGGAAAATATTTAAGTACCAACGTCTAACACTAAGGTGTTAATTAAAAGAAAATATAATAATGTCCAAATAATTAACATCATTATACTGAAATAATACTTTCCTGAAGGACATACAGAAGCAAACTCTACATATTGTCATCTGGCTATTCACAGAGGCTGTTTTCAAAGGAATTCATTAAAATATTTTCAAAGTAGAATTGTGGACTCCTAAAAGGAGAAATAGAGTGAGATGAAATTTTTTTAAGAAAAGAAGTATAACCACAAACTGAAGATTACAACATTCCCTGTCTGGAACTGAAAAAAGACCAGTAAGAAATAACTCTAAGCTCAAGTGACTTCCCTGTTCTCCATGAGCCACGAGGAAAGAAACTTCTCATCTTTTAATAAAGAAAGTGAGGGGTACTGGGCACCTCAGAAATGCCCCGGATTCCTCAAGGCCTGTGCAGATACAAAAGAAGCAGAGCACAGGTCCATTCTTCTCAGGGAATGTGGCTGGGAAGCGTGTGTTGTAAAAGCATGGGTATATACACATATAAACAATTGGAGAATATATTTAACACACAACAGAAGCTGCACATGGCAGTCATAAAAACAAAGTGAGAGAGTAATCGATGTGGGAAAAGTCTAGATCATGTGTCAAAGAAAAAGTGAGTCATTGCTCAAGCCTGGAAAAAGCTGATGGGCATAGACTAAGGAAGAAAAGGTGGGAGAGAACAGGAGAGAAAACCACAGGCCAGATCACTGCAGGAAAGGCAAATTCATCAGTTTTGTAGGAATAGGTGGGCCACGTTCCCAAGTTCCAAGATGAAAACATGAGTCAAAGATAAAGAGGAAAAGGAGAATAATTATCAGAGTGCCTTAAATCTAGCTGGAGAGTTTAGATTAGATCTGATTAAACAAAAGGAATTACTCTGATCACTTAAGCAAGGAAGTAACACGATGAAAACTGTGTTAAGAAAACATTATCCTGGCACTTGTCTAGTTGAGCCAGAATAGCAGGACAAGAAAGGCACTGAGATCATCCAGAGATTAATGCAGAAACACAAACAAGGATAATAAAGGCTGACTGTGTAAGAAAAGGAGAAGCAGCAAGTCCAAGATACTGTGCAGAGGGTGGATGCATTAAATAGGTGATTATGAATAGAGGACAAGGAGACATCATAATTTGGCAAGCCCAGGATGTGTGATGGCAGCACCAGGGACATCCAAAGCAAAAGCCAGTTTAGAAGAAAACTATGACAAACTGAAGTCTTAGTTTGAGGTTTTAGGAATCAATTTAGGTAGAGACTTCATGGAGGCAGGTGGAAAGTTGAAACTGAAAAGAGGATGAGAAGCCAGGGCTGTGTTTAAACACTGTCTAATCATCCAAAAAAAGAATAAATGAGCTTACACACATGGGAAAGGACTGGGAAAATAAAGCTCGGAAAACTGGGTGTCTGGCCAGAGAGACAGAAAGAACACTTGGAAAAGGAAGTTTCATTTCAAGTCCAACAAGAACTTTGTTTCAAAGTCATCAACACTCAGAGCAAACGCCCTATAGAGAGAGAAGGTATCTAGAAGCTTTAAGCCTGAGGCAAAATTAATTGAGTGACCGTTGGTCAACTCTTACGAATTTTATTTTGATTCCATCAAGTCCTCAGCACACATTTAGCTGAACAGTTTCCAGCATGGGCAATGATAGACCAGATAACATGCAATGGGGAGAAAACAGCAGCCGACTTTAGTCTGAGCACGTCCTCCACCACTAAGCAAACTCTGAGCCTACATGTCTTTAAAACTTAAGCTTACCCAAGAAAGAGACAGAATTTAGAAGAAACTGGAAGATGAAGAATTTAAGTACCGGGAGAAGAAATACAGAGGTATTTCTTTCACTTTGAAAGGTTTCACAAAGACAAATGCCTTTGTAAAAACATTCTCAGGGATAAAGGTTGCACACTCCTCATTCAAATTTATTTCTGGTAAAGAATGTAAGCATTTAAAACTTTTGTGATTTATTCTGTTAGGACACTTCAGCTTGTTTTTTGTTTTTTGTTTTTTTTGTGAGGAAGATCAGCCCTGAGCTAACATCCATGCTAACCCTCCTCTTTTTGCTGAGGGAGACTGGCCCTGAGCTAACATTTATTGCCAATCGTCCTCCTTTTTGTTTTTCCCCAAAGCCCCAGTAGAGAGTTGTATGTCATAGTTGCACATCCTTCTAGTTGCTGTATGTGGGACGCTGCCTCAGCATGGCCGGGGAAGTGGTGTGTCGGTGCACGCCCAGGATCCGAACCCGGGCCGCTAGCAGCGGAGCACGCACACTTAACCGCTAAGCCACGGGGCCGGCCCAGGACACTTCAGTTTTATTTTCTTAAAATTTAATAGAAAGTCATTACCTAGAATTCAACTGATATGAAAATATTTGCATAGATCTTTTTTTCAATGTAATACACAAAATCAACGTATCTACAGTCAACCTTGGATCGTATATACGACAACAGTGGTCCCGTAAGATTAGTACCATATAGCCTAGGTGTGTAGTAGGCTATACCATCTAGGTTTGTGTAAGTACACTCTGTGATGTTCACACATGACGAAATCACCTAACACCACATTTCTCAGAACATATCACGGTTGTGAAGCAACGCACGGCTGTGTTTTCAAATGGGCACTGATGACAAAGTCCATTCCACATTCCCTTTAGGTAACTGAAAAACCTGGGACACAGAATTTAAGTTTTTCACTGAGGCAAACCAGCAAGACAAAAGCCCATTTGCTATTCAATTTTCTCTCTTTCTCTGAAAGTTCAAAGCGTTGCTCTTCACTTTTATTTTTACTATAGAGGGGAAATTACTGTCAATTCTTGGGCATATTTCTCTTTTTGTGGTTGTTCTAAGGAATACAGAGACTAAGGTTAACTGAAATTCAGAGCAGAACATAAAACTGTAATTGCTACAAAGGAGTGGAAAGAAAAACATAGATAATAAAGATGCTTGGAGATTAAAACAAAAGTAAAATCTCTTCTCACTAACATTAATAAAATCTTAAGCTTATTATTTTAGACTTAGAAAATGACTCAGTCTTCCTACCCCAAAAGTCCAGGTCCCCCACCTCCCTAGAATAAAAAGAGGACAACTATCAACAGCAAAAGTAAAAGCTTTAAGTCTCCTGGAGTGGGTAGGAAGGAGGAGGAGGGCGTCATTACACACTCCCTGTGGAAGAAGACAAAGCCAGATCCACATTCCAGGGAAATCTGGCTGGTCTGAGTTTTTCCTTAAATACAGATTGGCCTGTCACTAAGCCAGGCTCTGTAATCTTCCCAGGCTGCCATCACTAGGGAAGCCAGGAATCCCTTCTAATTAATCAAGCCCTCCCAACAAGAACTTTCCCACTCACAACAAAGTGGGCTGTGGGGAGTGGAAGCAGCAGAGCAGGCTTTGTAGCCAAAAGAATTCTCAACTTTGGTGTAATACCTAACTAATCCAAAAAAACAGATGCAGGAAGCAGAGGAAATGATCTACAGAGACAGACAATGAGGTAGGCACCTCTCATGGTTCTGCTTCGCTGGAACCCAAGTTGAAAATTTAAAATCCTAAGACATAATTATCATTGGGAGTGAGACCTAGCAACATTACAGTTTAAAACAAAACAACAACAAAAAAACACCTCTAAAGCAGGAGATGGACCCATAAACTTTTCAGAGGTAGACACTATGCATACTGATTTGACACTTTTAAAAATAATTTATCATTCAAAAAAATTTTTTTACTAAAGCTTTGTGTTTTAATGGATAAAAGTCCATGATTAATATATTATATATCCAATGTCTATTTCTTGCTTACACTTGCAAAGGAAACGGTCTTACCTTGACCTTGCTAATTTACTCTGCCCTTGCAGCCAGCTTTACCCAAGGAAACTTCATTGAAAGCTTACTCGGACAAAATCCAAGAAGGTAGGAGTACAGAAGGATGAACCGATTTAGACCTGTGCTGATCAATTCAGCTGCTACTAGCCACCTGTGCCTACTGAGCACTTGAAAAGTGGCCCGTAGAAATTGAGATGTGCTTTAAGAGATATACTTACTTACCTAAATCAGCTTATCTATATATATATTTGGCATATATATAAATATTTCAGACTTTGCAGGCAATAAGGTCTTTGTCGCAACTATTCAATTCTGCCATTGTAGCATAAAAGCAGCTAGAGATGATACGTAAACAAATGGGAGTGGCTGTGTTCCAATAAAACTTTATTTACAAAAGCAAGCAGCTAGTCTGAGGGGTGTAATTTGCTGACCCCTCGCACCTAAAGAACTTATAATTTTGGAAGTTCTAAAATACTGGGGTGGGTGCAGAGCTGGAATTAAGATCACTAAGGAGCCTTGGGGAGACATACGTCTGCTGCCACCACTACTTTCAACAGAGAAAGGAGTCACTGAAGTACAGGACATATCTCCCTGCCACAAGCTGGAAGGGCCCAGAAGTCAAGAGACCCTGAAAGCTGTGGTTCCAAGGACTCTCATCTCGTCCAGTGCTGTCATTTCCTGTAATTCTGGCCTAGGAGGCAGTTATAACCAAGAGTTCAAGAACAGGGCCACAGCAGTTTTAAAAAAAAAGCCCTCTTATGTGCAGGAAGGTCAAAAGACCTTTCTTCATTTGAAGAACAACAAGCTGTTTGCTTTGCATGGATAATTAATACCATTCCGGGGAAAGTCTCAGAATAAACAACTGAGATGCAAGTGGCAAAGGAGTGTTCATCTGATTTTCTGTTACTTTGGAAACCATGCTCTATCCAAGTATGTTTCAACCTAGTTAGTCGCAAGTAAATGCATCTATATGAAAATCTGCCTAAGTTAATTCCCTTTAAATTTTATTTATTCATTTAATTTTTTATCATGGAAATGCATATACATGATTAAAATGACATATCAAAAACTGGCCTCTTCTGCCCCATCCTGCCACCACCCCCACCCCAACTCTCACCCACCAGGAGAAACCACACTGAAAACTATCTGATCTGGTATTTACCATCACATTCCTAAATACTATGTTTGTACTACAATTTCTTATTATTCCAGTTTTACATACTTTTTACTGTAAATGAGGACAATGCTTACAACCCATCCTCCTGCATGTCTCCTTCCCCAGCCCTCCAAAATTTGGAGCTCACAATATACGAAATGTACCCTTTGTTCAAAGCTGAGCCATGTAGTATACTATGCTTACCTTCCTACCTCGTCCAATCTTTTGTTTGCCTAGAGTTAAGAGCTGCATCATTTTTCTTTTGTTTAGTTTCCTGTATTCCTATTAGTAAATCATTCATACTCTCTCTGACGATCTAAAAAACTCTTCTGAATACATTTAAATACATGAGGTATTTTATTCACTTTTTTTTGGAGATATCTTTCGTGGAACCCCTGCCCTGTTCCAATCCAACTGGCTGTTTTCTAGGCAGGATACTTAGCTGATCATCACGGGATTTGCTTAGGCCCTCATTTGTTGGATTGCCTAGTTCCTGGATCCCATATCTCACTCTTTGTTTACCCCCTCATTTTGGAAAACCACATCCTTCCTAAAATAGGGTACATTCGAAGGAAATTTTTTTAGACTTTGCGTCTCTGAAAATGTCTCTATTCTACCTTACCATGTGATTGAAAGTTGGGCTGTGAAGGAAGTTCTGAGTCAGAAACCATTATCCTTAGAATATTGAGAGAATTGTTCCACTACCCCAGCCATTGCTGTTGAGAAGGCTGTTCTGAGTCTGATCCTCTCTATGTGATCTGTTTTTCTTTCAGGATCTTCTCTGTATTCCCAGTGTTCTGAAATTTTAGGATGACGTGCCTTGGTACAACACTTTTTCATTGACTTTTTCAGGTACCCACTCAGCAACTTTCAAATAAGAACTCTGTGTCCTTCATTTCTAGTAAATTTTATTGTATTATTTCTTCCATAATTTTCTTCTCCACCATTTTCTTTGTTTTCTTTTCTAGAACTCCAATTTTTCATATCAAGACTGAACCTCTAATTTTCTTGCTATTTCTCCCCATTTTTTATCTATAACTTTTTGTTCTACCTTCTGGGTAGTATTAACTTTCTTCCTGTACCTCACTAAATTCTCATTTCTATTATATTTTTAATTTTCAAGGGTTCTTTCCCAGTCTCAGGAATTTCTCTTTTTTATAAAATACTGATCTTGTTATACGGTTATAATATCTTCCTTTATTGCTCTGAGGATATTAATTATAATGTTTTAAAAGTCTTCTTTTGCTCCCTAGAATCTCTCTGACCCTCCAAGTTTGTTCATTTTTTTCTCTCTTTCTCTGTTCTCTGGTTCTCTGTTTCTCAAGTTTTCCTTAAATCTCTGGTAACACTCTTTTGTCCATTCATAATTAAGAAAAGACAATGAAATGCTGATTGGAAACTCTGTGTACATTATTGTACATTACCAGGACTTATTGACTGCTGGAGTGTGGAAATCCATTGGGGACTCAGATATCTGGTTGGGGGATCCACATACAGGCCCTGCTAATATCAGACAAGTGGACTTGAGGTTATAAAGTATGACTGGAGATAAAAAGAGGCATTTCATAATGATTAAAGAGTCAATTCAACAGAAAGAGCAATCATAAATTTGTACATATCTATTAACATAGGCTCAAGATACACAAACCAAATATCAACAAAAAGACAAAATACAAATCTAAAATCATAGTTGGAGGCTTTAATGTACCTCTCTCAACTGATAGAACAAGTGAACAAAAATATTAGTAAATACATAGCAGATTTTTACAACACAATTAACAAACCTGACCTAAGTGACATATACCATTCAATGCACGTGACAATCACCACATATTTCAAGTGTTTATGGAACATTTACCAAAATAGAGGAATTATGCTAAACACCAATAACAAAATGATTATTAGAAAATTCCCGGGGCCGGCCCAGTGGCGCAAGCAGTTAAGTGCACGTGCTCTGCTACGGCGGCCCGGGGTTCACCGGTTCGGATCCTCGGTGCACACCGACGCACCACTTGGCAAGCCATGCTGTGGCAGTGTCCCATATAAAGTGGAGGAAGATGGGCACGGATGTTAGCCCAGGGCCAGTCTTCCTCAGCAAAAAAAAAGAGGAGGATTGGCAGATGTTAGCACAGTGCTGATCTTTCTCACAGAAAAAAAGAAAAGAAAAGAAAAGAAAATTCCCAAATACTTAGAAACTACAATATACATTTAAATAACCCATGATCAAAAATGAAATCACAATGAAAAGTTAGAAAATATTTTTATTTGAAAAACAAAATCCGTCCTTTAACTGCATCTCTTTCAAAACAAGAGGGATACAATTAAGGTAGAGAGAGAAATTTATAGCTTTAAGTGCATATATTAGAAAAAAAAGAAGGGCTCAAAATCTTCCAAAAGCTTCCACCTTAAGAAGTTCCTTTGGGAATGCAAATCACACCTATTAGAATGGCTATTATCAAAAGACAACAGATAAACAAATGCTGGTGTGGATGTGGAGAAAAGGGAACCCCGATTGGTGCACAGTAGGTGGGAATATAAATTGGTGCAGCCACTATGGAAAACAGTATGGAGGTTCCTCAAAAACCTAAAAATAGAGCTACTATATGATCCAGCAATCCCGCTTCTTGGTATATACACAAACGAGGTGAAATCACTATCTTGAAGAGATATCTGCACCCTCATGTTCATTGCAGCATTATTCACAATAGCCAAGATACAGAAACAACCTAAGTGTCCATCAACAGCTAATGGATGAAAAAAAGGTATATATACACAGCAGAATATTATTCAACCATAAAAAAAGAAGGAAATCCCGCCATTTGCCACAACACAGCTAGATTTTGAAGGCCTTACGCTAAGTGAAATAAGTCAGAGAAAGACAAATACTGTCTGATCTCACATACATATGGACTCTAGAGGGTAGAATGGTGGTTGCCAGGTGCTGAGCAGTGGGGGAAATGGGGAGATGTTGATCGAAGGGTACAAACTTCCAGTTATAAGACGAATAAGTTCTGGGGACCTAACTTACAGCATGGTGACTATAGTTAACAATATTGTGTTGTATACTTAAAAGTGGCTATGAGAGTACAGCTTTAATGTTCTCACCATAACAATAAAGTGGTAATTATGTGAGGTGAAGGATGTGTTAACTAACCTTATTTGGTAAACATTTTGCTATATATACATTTATCAAATCATCACATTGTACACTTTAAACTTACACAATGTTATATGTCAATTATATCTCAATAAAGCTAGGAAAAAAAGCAATCACCCCTTTGGAAGGTTCAAGCCTGGCAGTCAGAATATTTGGGAGCCAGGATAGCTGAGAGCTGGTATCCTAATATCCAAAAGAGGTAGAAGTGAAAAGGGAGTTGGGAATGAACTCATTTCAGTTAAGCCCAGGGTTGTGAAGAACTTCAACTTTCAGTTCTTTGTACCATGCTTGACACATAAATAAGTACTCAATTTATAGATATCTTCACATAATACTCTCTGGTTCATATGGGTAAGTTTGTCCATAATTTCTTAGAGCAGAAACTATTCAATAGAGCTTTTTCCTTCATTCTTTTGAGAAACTGCAGCCTTCATGAAAATGCCACTAAAAAAATTCTCTGCTTGCTGACCAAGGGAAGCAACATGAAAGCTTGCCATCCATCCAGGACCTTGGGGGGAGAGAACAGCAGAAAAATACTGGAAAATACTAAAAATACCAACTTTGTGCCAGACTAAATACAGATTAAATACAGATGAGAAGATTTTAATGAACTGGAAGAGGTCTGATAAAAAGCACTCTGAATGCAACATAGAGACATAAAGAGGAGAGATACAGGAAAAGGCAAATGGCTGAGCAGCACTCACACAAGCCTGCTGGAGCAGCGTCCATCAGAGAAGGCACATGGTGACAGCATCAGTAGCAGATGAGCAAGTGCCATGACACTCTAGGGCAGTGCACAGCAATCTGGCAGGGCAGGATGTCAGATGTTCAGAATGGGATCCCAATGCTTGGGTTGTGGGGCTTTTAAGCTGCATGATTACAGAAGCACTAGCCTCTTGCCTGTGTGATCAGAGGCAGGGATACAATCACAACATGAGGGGTAGAATCTTCCGTATAGTGTAGCAGAACCCTGTCTCTAGCCCTAACCTGTGAGCTTGATACTCATGGCTGGCGTAATTTCCCTGCCTAACATGATCTGGGAGCTAGGTTCCAAGCCTTGCTGGTGTGGCTGCGAGATGAGGCAATATGGTAGCAGAATTTGCTACATCAGTATGTATGGCTTGGAAATCAATAGATTCGTCTCTGGCATAATTAGGGGCCTGGGATCCAAGCTTTGCAGTGACCAAGACTGTCTGCCCTATAGGGCCATAGCCAGTTTTGGCAAAGCCTTGCAAGAGGCCCAGTCCTTTTCTAACCAGACAGCCTGTAGGGGCTCAGTCTTGGACAAGTTAATATCACCCCTCCAGCACATAAGAAACTATTACATGAGACTATCCAACAAATTCCATTAAGAGTTCCAGACAGAGAGAATAAAGAAGAGCAGTACCTGAAGAAAAAATGGTCAAGATTTTCGAAAAGTGATGAAGAACCTGAATCTTTCAAATGAAGCTGTACCTCGCACCCCAAGCAAAATAAATAACAAGTCTATAGCTCAAGATTTCATAGTGAAACTTGAAATCAAAGACAAAAATAAAATCTTAAGAGCAACTAGAGGGAAAATTTGATAACTAAGAAAAGAACTGCAGTGAGGCTGACAGCAGACTTCTGTAGTGACCAGTCTCCTCAGATGTACCCCACAATTCTCCCCTTCCCTGTGAGCACAGGCTGCTTCTCACATCAAGAGCTGCAGCTTCCTTTGGACTGGTCTTTTGAGTGCTCTGACCCATAGAATGCAGTGGAAGTGGCATCTGAGACTTCTGAGCCTAACCCTTCAAAGAACTGGCAAATTATACTTCTTTCTTCTTGCAACTCTTGCTCTGGGACACCATCCCTCAAAACTCAGCCTCCATGTTAGGAGAAGTGCAGGCCACACAGAGTAGCCACGTAAACAAGAACTGAAGGGTAACAATTAATAGCCCCAGGGAAGATCCCAAACACAGCCAGTATCAACTGACAGCCATACGTGAGAATGGCATCTTTGATGTTCCAGCTGAACTGAGTCCCCAGATGATTGTAGCCCCTGCCATCATCAAAAGGAGAAACTACCCAACTCATACCAGGGAATCTACAGAATCATGAGAGAGAATGAAATGGCTTGTGTTTTAAGCCACTAAGTTTTAAGGTGGTTTTTAAACATCAATCGATAACTAAAACATTTCTCAGTTGCAATAACAGATTCCAGAAGACAATGGAAAAATACAGTGCTGAGGAAAAATAATGCTCAACCTAGAATTCTAAAACCAACTAAATAAATTTCTAGAGTAAGACAAAAATACATTTTTAGACAGACAAATAGTGAAAGTTCACCACTTAAGATCTCTCACAAAAAGAAATACTACAGAACACAGGAACGCAAGAAATAATTGTAATCAATGAAATTTATAAATATCTTATAAATCTAAATAAGCACTGACTTGGCAAAAATAAGATATAACAATATTAAACAGTATCTGATCTGGTTAACTACTGTAATTTGTCTATTTTGGTGTTTTGAATTTGTACTTTATATAACACTAGCACAGAGAAAATGTCCTAAAGAACAGCCAACATATATGAAGGCATCTCCGAAACCTTATACTCACTATTTATCAATTCTTCCCCCTCCTTCCCCACCACCTCTCACACGTGATCCTCCCATCCCTCCACACCTGAGAAAGTCTCAGTCCCAGCTATCAAGGGATAGAGAAGAGACACTTAACGAGAGGAAAACAAAAGAGGGCAGCCAGGCAAGAGAAGTCTCTCTCAGTGCTCACCCAAGTGCAGCATTTGCTGCCCACTTCTTTACTTTTATCTGCTTTGTCACAATCAAAAATCATGTCATGGATATGCGATGTGAACGATAATTTTTAACATTAAAAATGACCAAGTTATGACCAAAGGGCATCTTACAAAAGACTTTAAGCAAGAAACTCCCATAACCATATGAACTATTAATTTTCTCCCCATCGCACTGTTAACATGCAAATTTTCAATCGCCTACTTAGTTTTCAATAGAGTCCCAAATTTAAAGGGTAGAAGGAAAGTTCAGAGCTTCAATTTTCAATGAACACAGAACTCAGTTATATTGGAAAGTGATTAACCATTTTAAAGAAGGCCATTAAGCATTACTTACTTTAATAGCAAACTTCTTTGATGCCATGGCTTATTGATTCCAGAGTAATTACAGACCTTTAATAGAAGAAAAAAAAAGTCATGAGCAGGTATATCAAAATCTCTTTCTATTTGGATATTATATAGGAGAAAGGTTGGATGAATAACCAAATATCAATAGGTATTTGTGAGATGAATGTTCACTTATAATTGGTCTTAAAAAGAAATTATATTGAATTAATAATTTAAAAACTGCCCACTAAAAAAAGCACAGGCCCAGATATATTCTACCAAATGTTTAAAGAAGAATTAATACCAACACTTCACAAACTCTTTAAAAAAAATAGAAGCATAAGAAAATCTTCTCAAATCATTCTAAGAGGACAGCATTAGCCTGATTCCAATACCAAACAGAGATATCACAAGAAAGGAAAACTACACACCAATATCTCTTATAAATAAAGATACAAAAATCCTCAATAAAATATTACAAACCAAATCAAGCAACATACAAAAAGGATTATACACCACGGCCAAGTTGGATTTATCCTAGGAATATAAGGTTGGTTTAACATCTGAAAAGTAATCAATATAATATATTATATTCATAGAATAAAAAAAATGATCATCTCAAATTTAAAAAATTAACAAAACCCAACACTCTTTTTTAAAAAAAAAAAAATATCCAACATACTACAAATAGAAGAAAACATCCTCAACCTGATAAAGAACATCTATGAAAAACCAACAGCTAAAATCATACTTAATGGTGAAAGACTGAATGCCTTCTCCCCTAAGATGAGGAAAAGACAGTGATGTCTGCTCTTGCCACTTCTACTCAATATTATATTAGAGGTTCTAGCAGGGAAATTAGGCAAGAAAAAGAAATAAAAGGCATCCAGATTGAGAAGGAAGAGGTAAAACTATCTCTATTCACAAATGACATGTTCTTATATGTAGAAAGTCCTAAAAAATAAAAAAAACGAGTAGAATTAATAAACAAGTTTGGCAAGGTTGTAAGGTATAAAATCAATATTTAAAAATGAACTATATTTCTGTATACCAGCAAAGAATAATGCTAAAACAAAATTAAAAAAACAATTGCATTTACAATAGCATCAAAAGGAATACTTAACGAAAAAATTTAACAAAAGAATGACTTGTATAGCAAAACCACAAAACATCATTGAAAAGAAATTAATGACTTAAGTAAAGGGACTGACCTCACATATTCATGGATTGGAAGACTTAATATTGTTAAGATGGCAATACTCCCCAAATTGATCTACAGATTCAACATAATCTCTATCAAAATCCCAGCTAACTTCGTCATAGAAATTGACAAGCTTACCCTAAAACTCATATAAAAATGCAAGGGATCTGGAGTAGCAAAAACAATCTTGAGAAAGAAGAACACAGTTGAAGGACTCGTATTTCTCCATTTGAAAACCTACTGCAAAGCTACAGCAATCAAACAGTATGGTACTAGCATAACAACAGATACATGATCAATGGAATAAAATTGAGAGTCCAGAAACAGACCTTTACATTTATGGTCAATTGATTTTTAGCAAACATGCCATGACAATTTAATGAGGAAATAGTCTTTTCAACAACTGGTGCTGGGATAACTGGATATCCACATGCAAAAGAATAAGGTTGGAACCCTATATCACACTATATACAAAAACTAACTCAAAATGGATCAAAGACCTAAATGTAACAGCTAACACTATAAAACTCTTAAAAGAAAACATAGGCATAAATTTTTGTGACCTTGCATTAGGCAATACTTTCTTAGATATGATACCAAAGGCACAAGTGACGAAGAAGAAATTGGTAAATCATATTTCATCAAAATTAAAAACTTCTGTTTCAAGTGACACTATTAAGAAAGTGAAAAGAAAACTCACAGAATGGGAGAAAATATCTGTAAATCATACATCTGATAAAGGACTCAGTTCCAGAATACATAAAGACCTCTCACAACTCAACAATAAAAAGAGAAATAACCCAACTTAAAAATGGAAAAAGGATTTGAACAGACATTTCTCCAGAGAAGATATACAAATGGACATTGAGCACATGAAGAGATGCTCAACATCATTAGCCACCAAGGAAATACAAATCCAAACCACAATGATATACCACTTTATACCCACTAGGATGGCTAAAATCAAAAAGACAAACAATAAGTGTTGACAAAGAGTTAGATAAAGTAGAACTGCATATGTGCCTGGGAGGAACGTAAAATGTTGCAGCCACTTTGGAAAACAGTTTGGCAACTCTTCAACAACTTAAATGTAGAGCTGCCATACGATCCAGCATTCCCACTCCTAGGTATGTACTCAAGAAAAATAAAAACATGTCCACACAAAAATTCATACAGGAATGTTCATATCAGCATTATTTATAATAGCCCAAAAATGGAAAGAACCCAAATGTCTGTCAACTGATGAATAGATAAACAAAATGTGGTATATACATACAATGGAATACTATTTGGCAAGAAAAAGGAATCAAGTACTAATACTCCTCTTTATTGTGCTCAGCCAGGCAACTGCCCTCTCCTACTCGTGCAGAAGCCTGGAGAATTATTTTCTGGAGAGGTAAGGCAGAGGATCTCTGGTCTGGAAAACAGGCAAAGCATAAGGTAAGGGGCACTCTACCAAAAAAAGAGAAATTAAGGGAATATTTTAAAAATGACTCATATCTTCCCTAGCCCACATACCCCTTGTGATGGTTAATTTTATGTGTCGACTTGTCAGCGCTAAGGGATGCCCAGAAAACTAGTAAACCATTATTTCTGGGTGTGTCTGTGAGGGTGTTTCCAGAAGAGATCAGCATTTGAATTGGTGAACTCAGTAAAGCAGATGGCCCTTCCCAACGTGGGTGGGCATCATTCAATGCACTGAGGGCCCAAATAGAACAAAAAGGTGCAGGAAGGGTGAATTCACAATCTCTCTGTTTTGAGTTGGGACATCCATCTTCTCCTGCCCTCAGACATCAGCCCCTGATTCTCATGCCTTCGGACTTGGACTGAATTACACCACTGGCTTTCCTGATTCTCCAGCTTGTAGATAGCGGTTTATGGGACTTATCAGCCTCCATAATCACATGAGCCAACTCCTATAATAAATATATATAGACGGTCCCCAACTTAGGATGACTCGACTTATAATTTTTCAACTTTACAATGCTGAGAAAGCAACACTCATTCAGTAGAAATCATACTTCAAATTTTGAATTTTGATCTTTTCCCAGGCTAGGGATATGCCATACAATGCTCTCTCCTGATGCTGGGCAGTGGCAGTGAGCCGTAGCTCCCAGTCAGCCACGTGATGGCGAGGGTAAACGACCGGTACACTTACAATCATTCTGTACACAGACAACCATTCTGTTTTTCACTTTCAGTACAGTATTCAATAAATTATATGAGATATTCAACACTTTATTATAAAACAGGCTTTGTGTTATATGATTTTGCCCAACTGTAGGCTAATGTAAGTATTCTGAGCACGTTTAAGGTAGGCTAGGCTAAGCTATGATGTTCGGTAGGTCAGGTGTATTAAACGCATTTTCGACTTACAACGTTTTCCAATTACTGTGGGTTTATCGGGACATAAGGCCATCGTAAATAGAGGAAGATCTGCATCTATACACATATATGTGTGTGTGTGTGTATATAGTTCCTATTGGTTCTGTTTCTCCGGAGAAACCTGACTAATACACCCCTCTACCCTGCCTAGCCTCTCCAAATGAAACCTCCCTATTCAAGGACTGGACTAACATAAAAGGCGGCATCTAAAAGGACTGACACCAAAGGTTCCCCAAGGAAACAGCCTAGACAGATGGCTCTAAAGTGAAGCCCACGTCAATAAGCCCCACATCTGTATGCAGAACTAACTTCCATCTTTTTAAGGTCCCATTTTCAAATACAAGCAAACAAGCAGGAATCACCTGTCATCTAAGAAGACTCTATCATGAAAGAAAACAAAACAAACAGAAAAAAACTACTTGGCTGAATCCGAGACCATGCAGGGAGAAGGAAACATTTTTTTAAGACACTATCATTAATATAGGGAGATAGGAGCTATTGCATCCATAAAGCAATAAATAACTAAAAATATAAGGAACTTTTGGAAAACAACAAATTAAAACTATGATAGCTGAAATAAAAAAACTTAATAGAAGGACTGGAAGATCAAGTTCAGTAAGTCATTCAGAAACTTCAGCAAAAATAAAAAAGATGAAAAATAAGAAAGAATAAATTAAAAATTAAAAGACCAGTATAGGAGGTCCAACACATGAAAATTAGGATGGAAACAGACTCATATTAAGGTATATATCACAGCAAAATACCAAGTATTAGTGACAAAAAAAATCTTAAAAAAATGTTGGGGGGGGTCCAAGGTGGGGTGGGTAAGAGAATATTTGGCTGCAAATTGCCCAAAGCAACTCTGGAGACTAAAAAGCAATGGAGAAATATCTTCAAAATTCTGAAGAAAATTGTTTCCAACCTCTAATTGCATTTAAACATGAAGGGGAAAAAAACATTTTTAGACATGTAAGGTCTTAAAAAATTTTAAGTCTTATGCCTCCTTTCTCAGGAAGCTACTAAAGATGTGTTCCACCAAAATGAGGAAATTAACCAAGAAAGAGGAAGATACAGGAAACAGGAAGATCGAGATAGGCGCAAGGCAGAGGAAATCCCAGGATCTGGTGAAAGTAGATCCTGCATGAGACCGTAGGCTAAACCAGGAGAGGACCATCAGTGCAGGCTACAGCAGGTGGCAAGGCTCCTGGAGATGCATCTTCAGAAGTGTCTGGATGCATGCAGATGAATTTTAGACAACTGGTGAAGGATATGAGATTGAATTAGGACAGGTGCATGGAAAGCTAAGCAACTGAATAATATCAAGGCAATTATTAATTCCAAGATCAACAAAAATTGTGCAGAAAATCAAAAGTAAAGAGTATTTCACACACAGCTCAGTTACGACTAGCATTTATAGTCATGATAACAAACATTAAATCTTGACCTAAACAATATTATGTTTACAACCATATTACGAGGATGAGGAATGTGTGTGTATGTGCACATTATGTAGTAGGGGTACAGGGTTAAATCAAGCAAAAGCTCCCTTTAATATTAATGGAATGTTTCAGAAGCAAAGCCTAAAACCAATAAAAAATAACCACTACCACCACCACAACAGTAACAATAATAAAGCAGAAATACAGCAAGTAATTTAGTGATACAAATCCAATTCTTAAGTGCTAAACTCTGCTCCAACCTGCAGACTGAGTTGAAGAGAGCTGTTATGGAGGAAGGGATGGGGCGGAAAGGATGCCATAACTCACAAGCCTTGCACATGCAACTACCTGCCTGTTTCAATCACGCGCACAGATAATTTCAGAGCAGCAGTGTACAACAGAAAATAGCATGCAAGCCATAGATGTGATTTTAAACTTTCTAGTAGCTGCATTTAATAAAAAGGTAAACAGAAACGAGTGAAATTAATTTTAATAATATTTTTTATTTAACCCAATAAATCCAACACATTATCATTTCAGCATGTAATCAATATAAAAACATATACATTGTTGGCGTTTTAACTAAGTCTTTGAAATCCAGTATGTATTTCATATTTCCAGCACATCTCAATTTGGACTGGCCACATGTCAAGTGCTTGACACTTGTGGTTAGTGGCTACCATATGGATAGCACAGTTTGAGAGTATTTGGTTTTATTATAAGAAAAGCACTTATTTCTGTGTCCCAGATTCCTAATTTATAAGGATTAGGGATAGTAATACCTAATTTAAAATTATTGAAAGAACTAAGAAAATGACATATGAAAACCCCCAATATAATATTTTATAAACAGTAGGCCCTCAATGAGTGCTAACAATTACTATTACATAGCCAATGGAGATTCTTTAAAATCTGATGAATTTAATGATTTTTTAAAAAATATGATAACCTTTGATTCTAATTTTTTTTTTTTTTTGGTGAGTAAGATTGGCCCTGAGATAACATCTGTTGCCAATCCTTTTTTGCTCAAGGAAGATTGTCTCTAAACTAACATCTGTGCCAATCTTCCTCTACTTTATATATGGGATGCTGCCACAGCATGGCCTGATGAGCAGTGCATAGGTCCCCATCCAGGATCCGGACTCGAACCCCAGGCCACCAAAGTGGAGCACACAAACTTAACTACCATGCCACTGGGCGAGCCCCCTTTTGATTCTCATTTTTTTAATGGATAAAACATCTTTACCCAAACCCTAAATCATTTTCATTCATTTCTATTCTCGGAATAACGTAATGCACATGATTTAGAAAAATTTTTCATGATTTTCATCTTAGCAAGCCCATTTAGACATAGGTACAAATGGAAAAAATAAGTTCCTAGAAAATCAGGAACATGTGTTTGAAAACAACATTTATAAAGGTTGTCCTGAAAACTTCAGATTGTTCTTTGAAATTATATTATTTGAGCCTGATAAACATAAAATCGAAACCCTTAAATATATTAAACCGAGCTTGAATAACTTCTGCCAAGAATTTAGGGAGTCCCTCACTGGGGGTCCTGCAAGGGTACTCAAGTGGTTCAGCTGATAGGGAAAGGAGGGAGAGAGTTTTGCCAGCAACTACCCACTCAAAGCTGAAGTGTGTGTGATCTAATCATTTTTAATTATACACTGGTTTTCCCATAAGTCCTCCTTTCCTGAAGGACAGGGGACCACACGGAAAGCTATGGCACAGCTTTCAGATCCTATCTGCCATTAGATAGATTATGAGCCATATTACAGTGAGGTTATATCTTCAACTCACAATAAATTTCAACTCACAGTAGATTCTTTCTTAAAGTACTCATTTTTTAATTTCCTTTTACTTTTATCAGTAAAGCAAGAGCAGCTGCATTTACTTTTTAAGGACTGGATTCTTCAAAAAGTATCATCAAAGCCCAGTCTCAAAAATATGATCTGTAGGAATCTAGGACTGAAAAGCATGTATTTTTATATAAAATCATATGGTCTGCTAATGTGAAATAGACTGCATGGGAAAAAGGAACTGTATAATACATTTTACATATTTTTAATCCATTTTTTAATTTCATGTGGTATTCTGTCTCTCAATGTATATAACTTTTTCATTTGTTTCCAATGTCTGGAGACTCAACAAGTCACAGTTTTAGGGCTAAAAGAGACCTTAAAGACCCAGCCCTGCCATCTATTCCTCCAAGGAGAACTTGAGGGACCAGGCCAGGGTCTCACAGCTGAGGGCCAAGGGCAAGAGAAGAGTCTTGTCAGCTCACTGAGGGGAAACTAGCAGCATCTGTCACCTGCAGAACTGCCAAGGTCAACCGCTAACTGGGCTGTCAAAGTAGGTGAATCTTCCCTCCCTCTCTCCCTCCCTCCCTCCACCCCCTGCCATGGCACAAGTTCCCAACACAGAGTATAACTTCAAATAAAGCTATGTGAGTAGTGGTTCTCTCCTGCTAATCAAAGAAAGAGAGAGAGGAAGAGACAGAGACACAAAGGAAGACAAGAAGGAACTCTATAGCTAAGGAAAATATAGTTTGAATCAATTTAATTTACCATTATGCTATGTGACATGGTATACTTCTTCATAAACAAAAACTAAAGTCTACCAAGATAAAGCCCATAATGTATCTGGATGGCCAGCTGCATAGACCTTGAGCCCGCATATTTGCTAGTCATTTTAGATAAATACAGCATATTTCCTTTGCTTCATTACAGCATTAGGCACAGGTGCTAGAAATGAACTAAATGGTGAACTGAAACCTGAAATGAACTGAACCAATCTGCTAATTCCCAAATATGGTAAAAGCACACTTACCCATCTGGGAAGGAGCAGGTTCGCAAAGGTGAACAGCCCTCAGAGCACTCCTTAACACTAGAGGGTGCTCAAGAAATGTCTGTTGGATGAAGGAATATTCCAGATAACAGAAGCTGAGTCATTTATGCATATAACCATTTTACTTTTTGCTTTTAGGGAAATTTTCCAAAAAATATATTGAATCTTTACCAACTTTCAGAAAAAATACCATATATTGAATATTTCTTTGATATTCCAGATGAAAATTATCACCATCATCACACTGGGCAATATATATATTACCAGACCTCTGAGGTGCTGGTCCCTACAGAGCTGTTTGACAGTGGAGCCAGCGAGGTTTCTGCCTGCTCTCCTAGGCTTTCCACGAGCTGTCAGAGTGCCTGTCTCCCAAGGCTCCCTGTCCCCTCTCGGTTCTCCCACTTAATCAGATGAGCCCGGAAACCTAAGAGACCAAATTTACCAGGTTAATGGGACATTTTCCAAGCCTCTCTTACAAGGATTTGCATGGACTTCAGTGGGAAGGCTTTGAGCCCTCTGGCTTAGGTAATAAAATGGCCCTTACCTTCACTTCAGAATTAAGGTTTCCATAATGATGAAATCGTTGAGCCTCAGCATTTAATTCTTTCTGCCTCAATAGAATGAAGCTGTTAGAAAGGCTGACCTTTAAGGTTTCTTCCATTTCTAACTTCTGTGATCCAAAATCCAACAGCAATTCAGGGAATAAATAAAACCAGTATACAAACTCTTCCAGAGAAGAAAATAAGAGGGAAACCTCCCCACAACTCACTTTATGGAGCCCCGATAGCAAAACCAGACAAGGGCATCAGTATAAGAAAGTAAAATCACAGCCAATTCTACACATGAATATTGAGGCAAGAATCCTAAACAAAAAGAAGCAATCTGAACCTAGCAACATATAAAATATACACTAGAACCAAGTGAGGTTTAGCTGAGGAGTGCAAAGTTGGTTTAAAACTAGAAAAATTACCATACTTAAAAACTGAAGTAGAAATAAAGCACAAGATCATTTTAATAGAGATAGAAAAAATAAAGAGAAACATTAAAAATCTGAGAATAGAACGAAATTTCTTAATCTGAAAAAAGCATCCAAAAAAACGTAGCAAACATGCTTAATGATGAACTGTAAACGCAATTTCTTTGAAACAGGTAGAAAACGTAGATTAATTAAAATATCATTTAAACCAGTATCCCACAAATATAAAATATCTAGGAGTAAATTTAATAAGATATGTGCAAGACCTCCTCAAATTGATCTTTGAAATTAATACAATTCTAACCACAAACTTGAACAGGGAATCTGAGGAAGAGCAAAAAGGACTAAGATCCTAAGGGAGGAGAGAAGAAAAAAGAAGAAAAAACAAAGGAGGGGGTTTATCTTACCAGACCTAGCAAAACTACTACAACGCTACAGTAAATAGAATAACGTACTGGTAAAGGGGTAACAAACAGGCTGAAGGGACAGACTACACAGACCAGAAACAAACCCATGCATTTATGGAAATGGATGATAGAAGCAGCACTGCAGGTCAGGGAGAAATGAAGAGACTATTCATTCAATAAACTGTGGTCAAACAACAGCTTATCCATTTGGAAAAAATGAAATTGGACCACTATTTCACATAAAAATCAATTACGGATGGGCTAAAAACTCAAATGTGGAAAATCAGAATCTTTTAGAAAATATTTTCATGAAATCAGAGTAAGGAAGGAGTTTTTTAACTAGACACAAAAAGTACGAACTATGAAGAAAAAGAATGGTGGGTTTAGCCATATTAAAATTAAAACTTCTCTACAGACTGGAAGAAAATATTTTCAATCCACACATCCAACAAAGGACTTACAAACTAGAACATATAAAGAACTCTCAAAACTCAATAGTACAAATACAAACAATCCAGTCAGAAAATGGGCAGAAGACATGAACAGGTATCTCACCAAAGAGGACATACAGATGGTAAATAAGCATATGAAAAGATATTCGACATCAATAGCCATTAGGGAAATGCAAAAGAAATTCCCAATGAAATATCACCACATACTTACCAGAATGGCAAATAAAAAATAGCGATAACATCACATGTTAGTGTGGATGCAGAGAAAACGGATCTCTCATACAATGCTGGTGGGACAGTAAAAGTGGTCACTCTGGAAAAGAGATTGGCAGTTTCTTATGAAACTAAACATGCACTTATCATATGACCCAAAAACTGCACTCCTGGGAATTTATCCCAGAGAAATGAAGACCTAGGCTCACATAAAAATTGTACACACATGTTCATAGCAACTTTATTCACAATAGCCCCAAACTGGAAACAACCCAGATGTCCTTCAATGGGTGAATGGTTAAACAGACTGTAGTATATCTATACCATGGGATACTACTCAGCAATAACAAGGTGAACTACTGATACAGGCAACAACTTGGATAGATCTCAAGGGAATTATACTCAGTGAAAAAAAGACAATCTGAAAAGGTTATATAATGTATGATTCATTTATATAACTTCCTTGAAATAACACAATTATAGAAGTGAAGAACAGATTCGTGGTTGCCAGGGGTTAGGGATGGGGGAGAGTATGTGACTATAAAGAGGTAGCAGGTGGGAGCCTCTGCCAATGGAGTTCTACACAAATAAAAACAGGTGATAAAACTGCACAGAACTAAATGAAGACATGTAAAACCGGTTAAATCTAATAAGCTCTGTGGATTGTACCAATGTCAATTTTTTGATTTTAATATCTGCACCATACTTATGCAAGATGTTACCACTGGAAGAAACTAAGTGATGGGTACAAGGGATTCCTTGTACATTTTTGCCAGCTTCCTGTGATTCTATAATTATTTCAAAATAAAAACGTTAAAAAAATTAAAACTTCAGTTCATCAAAATACACTATAAGGGTGGGGGTAGAGTCACAAACTGGGAGAATATATTTGCAAGACATATAACCAACGGAGGATGAGCATCCAAAATCAAACAATTCAATGGGAAAATGGGCAAAGGAGGTGCCCCGAGCAAGGAGCCCCTGTCTCCCAGCCAAGTCTCCACAGGTCTGGTGACAAAGTGGTGGAGGAGGAGGCAGGAGAGTTTCCTGATCCCTTCTATTATTTATGTCTTGACAACCACTTGCCACATCCAATCACCACTCTCTTTCCTCCTCTGGGGAGAGGGGGAGCATGTCTCTCACTATCCTTCTATAAAACATGAGAAGCATGAAATCTAAATACAGAAAGACCATTTACCAGGGAATCTCGGGAGCGGACACACTCTGCTCTCTTACTGCAGGCACACAGCCTGTCATCTGGGACAGAACAGATGACAGTCACAGACAGTCCCATCTGCCACCCACAAGAAGGAAAAATTATTAGTTGGTGATGCCAAGAGATCCCAAACCCCAAAGAGTTGGTTATCCTGAAGGTCCCCTCCAAGCATAGCCTCTTAAAAGCACCTCCTGTCTCCATCCTTGCACTTCATCTCAAAAACCATCAGTAGAGGTACCTGAGCAGGAGTCCCCTATCAAAACCCTTCACTGGGGTCTCCCACAGCATCACAGGCCCTCTGTCAGCACTGCCCACACCTCCTCATGGCTCAGGCAACTTCACAGCGTCCATGACTCCACACAGCCAACTCCAGCATGTGTCCTCGAACACGCAGCTCCAGCTCCCTCCGCCTTCACTCACGCATGCAGCACTACAGGATGTCCTCTCTCCTCCAAAGCAAGTTATCCTCTGAACCCAACTCAGATGCCACCTGTTACTTGGACCCTCTAGGAATCTCCAGGGTGAACCGCTCCCTTCTCTGGGCCATCCCTGCCCCTTACACCACCTCTACACTCACACTTAGCTCACCGAATTACAGGTAACTCTGGTCCTCAGTCTCTCTCCTCTGCCTGACTACTGTATAAGCATCCTGAGGACAGGGTCCATTCTTATCCTCTTTGATACCTGGTACATGGCACAGGTATGCATCAAAAGTTTGCTAACTTGAGTCTGTTGCTGTTACTAAATCAGTGGCTACAGACTGTGTTAACTTATTATTTCTTTAGATTTATACCTATTTATCTAATGCATCTTTACTGTCCCTAAATCCCAAATTCCACATTAAGCCTTCTTAAAAGGAGGTCAAAGCACTCTAGACCTATTTCAATACATAAATAACAGTTAAGTTACATGTATCATGCAGCCAAAGTTGAGAGAGTTGTAATGCACATAAACGTAAACAGAAAACCAGTGTTTCGTATTGAAAATAATGGGCAACAGATCAGAAGTTTGGTTGAAGTTTAGGCCATAAATGTAAGCTTTTCAGTACCTAATTTTTTTTGTCTTTAAATTCTAATTCAAATTCAAACATTCATTTGAGTGGAAAAGATATTATTAGCCTCTATATTGATTAAATTTTAAATCTCAGAACATCCTGAGGTTTTTCTAGACTTGTTTTACTGATTATTAAGAAGTAAATGTGCACACACACACAAAAAGCAAATATGCATCTTAAAAAATTACTTTCCTAGGCCCTTAAGGTTGCTTTCAGGAAGAAGCAGCAAGCTCGGGGCCTGGAGTTTAAAGCATAAATGTTCAAAGCCTTGCTATCAGAGCTGCCAGTTCAAGTTCTCAATTCAGCGGAATTTTTATTCTATTGCCTGTTTTTAAGAAATTCAGGACAATCTCCAAAAGGATCAATTTTCCAAATATCTGAAAGCATATAATTTACATCAGCACACTGAGAAGTTAAAGTATATTGTAAGTCTTACAAATAACATCTCGTCCTCTATTCTGCATTCTTGAGCCCACTTTCTCTGGCCTAAAAACAGGCATTCTTTCACAAAGAGGAGACATGGACAGGGTATGACCCCACCAAAACTATGTGTGCATGTGTGTCTTTAGTGGAGAGGGAGAGATCCTAAAATCCTTAAGAAAATTAATTTGGGGAAGGAATGGAAGAGATTAAACAATATCACATGATTGTCCTGTCATTTAAATACAAAGCAGAGATAAACTCTAATAAAGAAAGTCACTGACCTTCTAGATTATTCTGTGGGAAAATCTGAGGCACTCTGAAATTCACATTTGTCATCCTTTTAGTGCTGCTGGCCTGTGTCACAAGCCAAAGCAACTACTCCAGATTAAATAGACCACAGATTAACTTTAGGCTTCTAATCTCCAGATTTCAAATTTTATCAAGAAAATTATTAATACTTCCTTCTATCATATTAAAAAACTTCCTATTATACTTCCTTCTATCATTTTAAAAAACTTTCATTAGCTATGAGAGCAGAAACTGAAAACAACAAAGGCCCTAGTATTTCTGACTGAACAACTATAATTCAAGAATGAGAAATCATTTCATTCCCTACTTCTCCTACCCCACAATCTAATTTTATCACCAAACAAAAAAAACAAAAAACAGTATCAAGAAAGGAATCACAAACTTTAACAAAATACCAAGGAAAAATGACAAATGAGCAAAGGTCTGGCTGGTGACAAAGTTAGATAAAGTTTGAGAAGGCAACTTCAGTAGAAACAAGAATCAGCTTTTCCTATTATTCAGACGGTAATTTTGAGTGCCAAAGTCTGGCTTGTAAGAAAAGAAAAAAAAAACAAACAGGGAAGCTCCAACAATGGAAGAAGGACAACGCAAGTGACAAAAAAATTAGGACCTTTTTTGTCTTTAAATGTAGGTCAAATACTGAAATCCTCTACCAAGATTAACTCCACAGAACAGTCCTACCTTTTAGTCACGCTACACCCTTAACCCAGGCAGCTGGCCCATGATCTGGGGCTCTCCTTCCTGCTGTGCCCACAGAAAATCCCCGCCCAGCCTGGCATGTGATGCTTCACTAACAGACAACTACTCATGTTTATTTAATACTCAGTCAGAAACAGACAAAGGCACTGACCCGTGAAGCAGTCGTGTGCTCAGGTTCTGGTAAAACAGACACACGTTCAAATCCCGGCTCTTCATGTGACCTCAGACAGGCTGTACAACTCCTCTAAGTCTCGTATTTTCTTATCTATGAAATGGGATAATATCATCTGTCTTGAGGGTCCTGTGAGGATTACATGAGGTCAGGTAGGTAACACTTGGCCCAGTGCCTGAGACACAGTGGGTGCTCAGTCTTTTAACCATAAACATGGAGGGCACAAGCAGACAGCACATAATCTACTTGGTACCTCAAGCCTCACTCAAATAACAAATGCTTCCCAATCACCTTCACCATAGAAAAAAACTTCTGATAAATTAATCATTAACGTAATTGTCTTAAAATCTAATCCTTTCAACGTAAAAACTTTAGAGATGGAGAACAGATCATTGGTTGTTAAGGGTGGAGGGGTGGGGGAGTTCCTACAGGGGGTAGCAGGAGGGAATCGAGGCAGGGAGTGATGGAACTTTTCTGCATCCTGATTGAGATGGGGGTTACACATCGCAACGCATTGGTCAAAACCCATGAAAATGTACACCAAAAACAGTGAATTTTACCATATGTAACTTTAAAATAATTTTTTAAATTGCAAAACAAAAAATCCAATCTTTTCTGACTAGAGAATAAATCAAAATTGTGACATACATGAACTTTTAAATGTCTAAGATATTTTAACAGCAATATTCTATATATTATCCTATAATTAACATAAGTCAAATCCAATTTTAGTTACCAGCTCTGATTTACTCAAGCACAAAATGTCAATACCATAATAACCATGAGGCACTGCTTTTCTATAATAGAAACAAAAAGACTTGAAATGCACTTACATCAACACAAAATATGAGTGGTATTTCCCATTTATGGAAAAGGAGTTTTATGACATTTTAGACTTGGCTTCATAGATCTCTATTTTTCTGCCCAATGAGGTTTCTTAATGTGCATGAATTATTGTTCTCAATCTCTAAAAAGTAATATATATATACATACATAAGGTAGACTTCAAAGATTTAATACACCTTAAAATGATTAGGCATGTACACGTTGAGAGATCCAACACAGATGGCCAACAGGTACACGAAAAGGTGCTCAACATCACTAATCATCAGGGAAATGCAAATCAAAACCACAATGAGATATCACCTTACACCTGTCAGAATGGCTATTATCAAAACAACAAGGTAACAAATGCTGGCGAGGATGTGGAGAAAAGGGAACCCTTGTGCACAGTTGGTGGGTATGTAAATCGGTGCAGTCACCATGGACAACAGTATGAAGGTTCCTCAAATTAAATTAAATTAAACCTAAATTTAATTAAAAAATTAAAAATAGAACTAACATATGATCCAGCAATTCCACTTCTGGGTATTTATCTGAAGAAAACAAAAACACAAACTCTAAAAGATATCTGCATCCTCATGATCAGTGCAGCATTATTCACCACAGCCACGACACGGAAACAAGCTAAGTGTCCAACAATGGCTGAATGGATAAAAAAAATCTGGTGTATACACACACACACACACACACACACACACACAATTGAATACTATTCAGCCACAAAAAAGAAGGAAATCCTGCCATTTGCGACAACATGGATGGACCCTGAGGGCATTATGCTAAGTGAAATAAATCAGGCAGAGAAAGACAAGTATTGTATGATCTCTTACATGTGGAATCTAAAACCAAACCAAACCAAACCAAAAAAAAAGCTAATAGATACAGAGAGCACATTGGTTTTGCCAGAGGCAAAAGGGCAGGGGGGGGACAAAATGGGTGAAGGGGTCAAAAGGT
Organism: Ceratotherium simum simum; assembly: GCF_057802395.1. Taxonomy (NCBI): domain Eukaryota; kingdom Metazoa; phylum Chordata; class Mammalia; order Perissodactyla; family Rhinocerotidae; genus Ceratotherium; species Ceratotherium simum. Next base: position 37,538,582 of record NC_141920.1, on the reverse strand, counting down.
ACAAACTTCCAGTTATAAAACAAATAAGTCCTGGGGATGTACTGTACAGCATGGTAACTATAGTTAACAATACTGTATTATATATTTGAAAGTTGTTGAGTAAATCTTAAAAGTTCTTATCACAACAAAAATAAGTTTGTAACTACATGTGGTGATGAATATTAACTAGAATCATGTGTTGATCCTCTTGCAATACATGCATATATCAAATCAGTATGCTTTACACCTGAAACTAATATAATATTATGTCAATTACATCTCAATGAAAAAAAGAGATCCAATCCACCGAAAAGTCAATGCGTGCATTGTGCATTTTTAAAAAGCTATAAGATGTTTCACTCAGAAAACATTAATTCATAAACTACACAATGGCAAAGATAAAGTCCCAATACAAACACATTTTCCCACTGTCACCTCATAGGTTCACTGTATACAGAAGGCTTGGCCACCAAATAGATTTTTCTTTTCCAAAGCTGGAGAAGAACAAAGCAATGTGAAAATGAGCACTGTGCAAATAAAAACAATCCAAATACCCTTCAACTGGTGAACATGTAAACAAATTACAGTATATCTATGCAAATGGAATACTACTCAGCAATTAAAAAGGAATGAACTCTTGATACTTGCAACAACAAAGATGGCTGCCAATTACAATGAATGAAAGAAGCCAGACACTACCCTCCTGCTCTCAAAAAAAGGATGTACTGTAAGATTCCATTTCAATAAATCCTAGGAAATGCAAACTTATCTAGAGTGACAGAAAACAGATCAGTCATTGCCTGGAAGAGAGTGGCGGGAGGAATTACAAAAGGGCAGGAGTAAACTTTTGGCAGTGACGGACATGTTCATTATCTTGATTGTGGTGGTCGTTTCACTGGTTTACACATGTAAAATACATCAAATTGTATACTTTAAATATGTGCACTTTACTATATGACAATTGTACTTCTACAAAGCTGTTTAAAAAGACTATTTTTTTTAAAAAACACATCTTTCTGGCCCAGTATATTGTATTCTGAATACCCTCTTTCCCAAACAGGTATGTGTCCTGAAAAGTCATGGAAATGTAATACCTTTTACCTTAGTGATTCGCATGCGTGGACAAACCTTAATAACCCAACGATTTAAATATAATAACAAACACCAATAGTTAATTAATATTTACATGGCTGTAACCATGTGCCAGGCATTGTTTTAAGCACTTTTCTTATATTAACTTATCAAACCTTCACATCAACCCTATCTTACAGATGAGGAAACTGAGGCACAGAAGAGTTAAGTAATCTGCTCAAAGTCACAGAGCTGGTGAGTGGAGGTGCTAGGATTTGAACCCAGGGAGTCGGGCTCTAGAGTTCATGTCCTCACCCACTATGCTCTACTGGCATACACAAGATAAGATACAGTACAGTCATGCATCACTTGACAACAGGGATACGTTCTGAGAAATGCATTCTCAGCCGATTTCATCGTGCGAACATCACAGAGCGTACTTACACAAACCTAGATGGTCTAGCCTACTACACACTTACGCTATATGGTACTAATCTTATGGGACCGCCATCGTATATGCGGTCTGTCTCCCCTCACATTCAATGAATATAAGTATTCACTACATTTTGCAACATTCACATGAGGCTAAATAAAAAATAACAGGACCCTCACTCTTCTTTTCCCAATTAATAGATGCAGAAAGGAGACAGAAAGGCTGGACAACTTGCTTAGAACATAAAAAAATGGCAAGTTGATCCATTACTGAGAACCTGGTTCACCACGTTCCCAGTCCAATTCTCTTCGTTGCCTGCAAATTCCTAATTATTTTAAGTAAAACCGTAGAGTGAAAAAAATCTAACATCCAGAAACGTGGAAAATGTAAAAGTTGTTTGCTGTTTCTCCAATACCTGACCGGTTCCTTAATTCCATCCACAGGGTTTCAACCTCTGCTGATACTGGTCTGGAGTCTTTTTTTATTTTTATTTTTTTGTGAGGAATATCTGCCCTGAGCTAACATCTGTTGCCAATCTTCCCCTTTTGCTGAGGAAGACTGGCCCTGGGCCAACATTCGTGCCATCTTCCTCCACTCTACATGGGACACCACCACAGCATGGCCTGACAAGCAATGCGTTGGTCCACGCCTAGGATCCGAACCAGCGAACCTCAGCAGCGAAAGCAGAATGCCCGAACTTAATCCCTACACCACCAGGGCGGCCCCTGGAGTCTTTTTTTAAAAGCTCCCCAAGTGATTTTCATGAGCAGCTAGGGTTGAGAACTCCAGAGATAAATAAGATTAGGTTTCTTATTAAAGGAAGACACAGAAGAAAACAAAGTGCCACAAAAAGCTTTCGTAAACCATGGCCCAAGGTTCTCCAGGTCAATATTGAACTGTTGAACACAAGCAGGATTTTGAATAAATTAAAAGTAAAAATATGCACACAGGATACGAGATGTTGTTGTAAAAGATAACAATATACTGGATTGACAAATTCTCTTCAACTTTTTAGAATGCTAAACTGGCATCTTGACATCAAGTCATTGCACTAAAAGCACAGAAAAACGTGTAATATGTCCACTGCACTTAAAACATGGAAGAAACTGAAAACATATTGTGAATCTGTTAAAGAAGCACATGTTGAAAAGAGACCATCTTTATCTTTAGTCCATGCCCTGAATTCGTGCTCCTTGAACTTTAGGGTGCGCTTCTTGGAGAAGATTCTGATTCAGTGGGTCTTGGGATGGGGCCTGAGATTCTGCAGTTCTAACAAGCTCCCAGGTGATGCTGATGCTGCTGGTTGATGGACCACACTTTGAGCAGCAACGCCCTAAGAACTCAATATTGGCTGTAAAATCAGCCAATTGGCCTACAAATATGGTTATGTCTAGATCCAAGAAATGAAAGTCAGTACATTGATTCCTAGTCCAGGGAATAAAAGGGGGACAGAAGGAGCAAGAGAATACCTGTTTGTATATTCTAGCAGTGCTAAGAACCATAGAAAACTGTTACTTGCCCCAACCTCACAGCTATCAAGGAGACAGACACCACAGAGGTTTTTTGTTTATGGCCTTGCACACATTAGGTACTCAATAAATGCAGTGAAAGAAATAAATGAATGGGAAATATATACACCACAACCAACATACTTATGTCACATCCCAAAAACGTCTGGGAAAGGTACTATATTTGTACATACGGGGCGCGTGGCCACAGTTTGATACAAATAGGTGAACCATCCATTGTACTCCATTTTGTCCTAAAAAAAAGAATTTTCCAGACCAATACTTCCACTTTAAAGCCCAGGCTTTCCGCACTCTTAATTAACTACTTTTTAGCTCTTTAAAAACAATGAAGAGAGGTGGAAGTACAGGGAGAAGGATTCAGAAAAGGCTCAAAAATCAAAGAAGAAAAAAACCACACGGGGAGAAGAGAGGGCAAAACCGTTCAGTTCAAGGGAAGGAACATCTTAGGTTGTCAGGAGCTCCATGTTCTTACCTACGATGGTAGCGGGGTTTGGGTTCGGGCTTTTATTGGTTTTGCTACTGTCCAGGGTCACTGATGGAGTAGCACCTGGCTGTGGAAACTCAAGACTACAGAGACAGCAGGCTCTCAACACAACCTTCAGAAGCTTTCCAGATTCGCGCTTGGGCTCTCTTCCTCCTTCCCAGGGTCTCCCGCGCACTGGGAAACGCGGCAGCCGCCCAAACACAAGATGATCTGGGCAGCCTCTCTGTCGGCTTGAAGCCCCAACCAGGACTTAAGATGGCGGCCAAATACCGCGAGGAGCCTGGAAACCGAGACGAATCTGCCCAAAAGAAAAATGGCCTCCGCTCAGGATCTCGCGGCTTTCAAGAAGGGCCCAAAACAAAAATGGCGGCAAAGGATGCCTATTTAGAGGCTGCGAGCGCAGTGAATATGATTGGCAGGTGACGAATCACGGTTACCCACAAAACTAGACAGCGGAGGTGATCGAGAGAAAGAAAAAATAAAACGCAGCATTTCTGCGGTATGGAGTGCTCCTTCACACCAGAAAATTACTAGCACAAGGATGGGAAGATTATAGGAGACAGGTTGGAAAACAAAGGTGGTTTTCACAATGCCAGGTAAAATTTAAAATAGCCATAGTTTCCTCCATAATTCTCTTGAATGGTACAGGAGAATAAAAGTTTTGCCTTCGAACTAAAAGGCAGGATGAGGAGATAGCGAGGACGCTATCTAATTGGTGAAGGGCACGGACATAGAAAACTTCCAACCTCCCCATAAGCCCCAAAGGAAACCTGAAACCCAAAGCTGCTTGAATGCAACTCGCTCGCACTGCGCAGGTCCGCTTTCCAACCCGATCCGGAGAAATGGTGGTCGTCGACTCCTTTTCTCCTTGTTTTCGAGGCAGTCGTAAAAGAAGGCGGGGAATTGGCGCTGGACGACAGAATAAGGCGCTTTGTGTTTAGTCAAATCAGGGAGGCCTGAGAGCCGCCGAGAACCGTTGATCGCTTTTTCATTCTTTCACTGAGTGCCTCTTAAGCGCGCGCCCTAAGGAAGGTACTGTGCCCTAACAAGGCCATTTGATAGGTTATTTAAATTTTTCAGTTTCAACAATTGAATGAAATTAACGCTGAATAAGCCCCGCCCCCTGTTCTTTCCGGCCACTGCCACTACTTTCTTGGCTGAGAACTTCCCTAAAACCCGGAGGAGCGGAATCCGAGCGGGGCCGCGCCAATCGCAGAGCTGCGCATGCTCCGTCTCCAGGCTCGGGCGCGGGTTGCCGGGACTGGCGGCGGCGGCGGCTGCGGGAGGCTCGGCCTGAGGGGCCTGCTGGCGGCGCGGCCTAGGGAGGCGCAGCGGCAGGTGGGCAGGTGAGAGCGCTGGAATCTCAGGCGGAAAAGCGGCTTTCTTCCCAGCCCAAGAGACGGGAGGGGCGCTTGTAGGTGCCTCCTCCCCACTCAGAAAGGTCACTGGTGTCCTCACTGAAGGATATTTGGGGGCGGGGACAAGGAGGAGGCCTGCTCTTTGGAAAGCTAAAGATCTACCTTTGAAGTAGCCAGAGGCAGGAAGTGCTTGCTGAAGTGGATGTGGATGGCGAGGAGGTGATCCAGTGTTGTGGGTAGAGTTCCAGGTGTAGAGCATCCTCACTGTCCCATCTGCACGGCCACACCGTGGGGTAGGTGGGGGTGTTCCAGGGACGGCCCCGATGGCACCTGCGCTGCCACCTGCTAGCCGGAAGCTGTGACTCGTCGATCACTCCTTCGCTGGGAGAGGGCACTGTATGCTGGACCTGGGAGGTGAGGACCACACGCTGACGTGGAACTGGACGTCAGAACTGCTGTACAGCGTGGTGGTGCCACCTGTGTGAAAGCAAGAGTGGGACTCACTGGGCTTATGACGTTATGGGGATGGAAGTCATGTTGAGATGGAGGAGACCTCCCGAGGTCGTGTTCATCTTCCTCCCGCATGGGACCATGCCCATATCCTCTTGCTGTTTCAGAGGCTTTCAATACTGGCAGTTTTATTCATTTCATTCATCAACATCGCCAGTTTATCTATTAACATATATATATTATGTTAATATATCTGTATATATATATAGTATATATATGTCCTACCCACAAATCTCCTCCTGTGCTGAGTTAGCAGATACAACAATGACCAAGACAAGCATGGTCCTTAACCACATGGAGCTTATATTCTAGTGATGGGAGAAGAAACAATAAACAAGCACACTAATAAATGAAGAAGATGTTTCCAGATTGTCCTAAGTTGGCTTCCCTGGGAAGCAGACTCAGGAGGAGGTTTGTAGGCAGGACATTTATTAGGGAGAACTTTTTGGCTCTTACCAAGGAAGAAAGGAAGCAGGATTGGGTGGATATAAAAAGGTGAGCTGCAGTGCAGTCCCAAGGAAGGCTTCCACCAGTCCCAGGAACTCTGGTGCTGGGTTGGCCCTTCAGAGTTGTCCCAAGTTGGAGGGAAGGGCCAGGCCCTTATATCCCTGCGTTGATCAGTCATTGGATGCCCATTGCCCTGGAAAGAGGGCATAACTTAAACTCTCTTCAGCCAGTCAATCCTGGAAAAGGACTGACAGATGAGAGCTGTCTCAGCACTCCCAGGAGCTGGGGAAATAAGTCTCATTCTTAAGTGGGATTAAGGTGCACATCACAGCATTCACCACAAAGGTAGGGCTTTGAAGGTAATAGTGAGATACGCTAGAGAATAATGGGGGTGGTAGAGGGAAAAACTAGATTGAGTGCTCAGAGAAGGGCTCTCTGAGTAGGTGACGTCTGAACTAAGAGACGAGAATAAGCCACCCTACGAAGGACAAAAGGAGCAAGACTCTCTGCCTCCTGCTGTGCACTGAGAATATACCAGAGAAAGGAACAAATGACTGCTGCTTTCTGTTACAGTGGGTGCAGTTACCAGTTTTTATAGATATTGATTCCCTGCTGTAACTAAAGATGAAGTAAGTAAAAATGGATTGAGACTAATTCAGAGGTAGAGGAGAAAATGAAAAGTACAATTTTGAAAAATTAGTCAAATTGGTAAAGACTTTTAATCTCTACAGTATTTTTTTTGCTACTATAGAGCATTTAATCATCTTTTATTAGGATTGTGCCTTTCTCTTCTCCAGCCTGTGTTCTCTTTGAGGACAGGAACCATGACTTATCCATCTTGGTAGTCACACCCACCCCCAGCCTAATGTCTTGCTAGCACCTAATAGACACTGAGTAAACATTTGAGTAAAATTAATCTCACGTATTTCAAGTAAAAATTGATAAGTCCTAAGTGATGTAAACACTAAATATAACTGTATTTGGATCTGTCTTTACAATATTCCCCAGGTTTATGAGTTACAACCAAATATTAGTTGAAATATTAGATAATAATATACAATTGCTTTGGTCAAACAGGAATCTCAAGAGGAGCCTGTTTCTATGTGTGATTTGTTTTAAAGGTAATGTACTTCAGTAATAATAGCTGCCGTGTGTTGAGCACTTCCCACATACCAGACACTGTACTAAGCAATAAATACGTAAATATATATGTAGCAATTTTCATAGTGTAACCCCATATTGCAGATTATGAAATTGAGGCAGGAAAGAAGAAGTAATTTGCCCAAGATGATAACTAATTTGTGGTGGACATTAGAATTTGATTCCCTTCATTACTTAAGGCCTTTGGTCTTAAGTAACCAACATTTCTGAAAATGCAGACTAAGTTTCATCACAGTAGGACTCATATTTAATCACTTGGCAACTTCATTAACTTATCAGAGAAGCAAATACGAAATTATTCATTCTCTCTTTACTGTTTTGCTCCGTCCTTGAGTTTTCCTGTTTCCTCACGATTAGCTTTCCTGGCTCTCACTTTAGAAGCTTGACTGTTATCTTTCCTATAACATCCTGAATCTGATTGCAGATCCACCCCCCTCTAATCAAAATAGCCCCGATACCTCAGAACCCCTTTCCTGAGGATGTGGGTCTTTTTATTCACATCTAGACTAACTGAACCTGCCCAGAGAAGGGGCCTCCTTGATGGGGACCACTTCCCTTAGTCTAGGCAGTCGTTCCAGTCCTCCCTTGTTCTTACTACACTCCAGGTTGACTTCAGTAATGTTTTTTCTTTTTGAAATAATCAAAATAATAATAATAGCTAACAATAATAAGTCCAAACTAAGTGCCAGGTGTTGCGCTAACCACACAACGACTTTGTGATATGGAAGTCATTACTTTCATTTTATGGATGATGGAATTGAGACATAGTGAGGTTAAGTGAGTCATCCAAGGTCACACAGCCAATTGTGAAGTGGTAAGGTGGAGGTTGGCCAGCCCTGGTGGTCTAGTGGTTAAGATTTGGCACTTTCACTGCTGCAGCCTGGATTTGTTTCCCTATCAGGGAACCACACTGCCCATCTGTCAGTTGTCATACTGTGGCATGTGGGTGTTGCTGTGATATATGCCACAGATATTTCAAATACCAGCAGGGTCACCCGTGGTGGACAGGTTTCAGTGGACCTTCCAGACTAGACAGACAAGGACGAAGGACCTGGCCACCCACTTCCGAAAAAATTGGCCATGAAAGCCCTATGAATAGCAATGGCGCATTGTCTGATACGGTGCCGGAAGATGAGAGAATGGTGCAAAAAGACCGGGCAGGTTTCCGTTCTGCTGTACACAGGGTTGCTAAGAGTCCATGGTACTAACAACAAAAGGTGGAGATTGAAAGCCCAGGCAGTAGGATTCCACAGTTTATCCCCTTAATCGCTACACAACAATGCAGTCTTACTAAAATGATTTGCTGTGCTTTACCTTCTGAAAACTGGTAGGCAGGAACTAGATCCTGGTGGATCTAGTGGGCTTTTTATGCTGTACTAAGCAATTTAGATTTCACCTTTTAGTCAAAAACATCACTAAAAGCTTCTAAGCAATCCAGAAGCACGACCAGATTTGGTGTGTTTTTTTGTTTGTTTTTTTGGAAGATGGCTGTGTTAAGAGTGTGGAGAATGGATTAGTGGAGAGTAAACTGGAACAGTGGTTCTCAAACTTTAGCTTCAGAATTACCTGGAGAATTCGTTAAAACACAGATTACCGGACCCCCACCCTAGCATTTGATTCAGTAGGTCAGGGGCAGCCTAAGAATTTGCATTTCTAATAAATTCCCAGGTGATGCTTATGCTACTGGTGAGGGCACCACACTTTGAGAACTACTGGGCTAGAAGCAAGGAGATCATGTGAAGTAACAACGGTTGGGACTGAGGCTGTGGGGAGAGGTTATATAAAAGAAATGTCATGTCAAATGGCAGGATTGGGTGACGGACTTGAGGAGGAGTATAAGGAAAAAGGCAGAGTCCACTATATCCACATTTCTGAATTGAATGGCTTGGTAGATAATGCTTTTTTAAATCGAAACCGGTAATGTAGGTGGACAGCAGTTTGGGAAGGAAAGAGGATTCATTTTTATATGAGATGCGTTTAGACTGTTTGTGGGGACACTTAGATAAAGGTGAACAGTAGCGGTTGGATATGTGAGTCTAAGCGGGAGACGAAGATGCAGGAGTCATTAGTGGATGTCCTAATAGTAGAAGCTTACGAGGTGAATGAGACCGCCCAGGAAACAAGAAACAGGGAGAAGATGACCCAGGACAGGGTGAATAGGTGGATGGAAA